>NC_041228.1:2464063-2496182 GCF_002837175.3 Physeter macrocephalus | reverse complement strand
GTGAGCCATGGCCGCTGAGCCTGCGCGTCCGGAGCCTGTGCTCCGCAACGGGAGAGGCCACAGCAGTGAGAGGCCCGCGTACCACAAAAAAAAAAAAAAAAATGAGGCTAAAGTACACAGAATCGCTGGCAGAATTCCATACCACCACCACCACCCCCCGCCCTCCACACATTCTGATTTAACTTCACCAAGAAGCCCATCTACGAGGCTTGGCGGTGGAGGACACTGGGAAACACCTCAGGCGCTGCGCTCACGGTTTTGGGGCAAGCCTCCCGAGACATCTGCATTCCGCACTCTCCAGGAAGCCTGGCAGGGCCACACAGGCTGTCCCATTTCACACGTGGCCACCTCCCTCCAGCCCGTGTCGGGTACTGGCTTACGATGAGCTCCCTGATGGGCAGCAGGCTAGCTCTCAGCTTTATGTGACATAAAACTCACTTGAGCCCAAAGTCTGCACAGCCTTGAGGTAAGGTGAACAAAACAGTAAACACTACTGATGTAGCACAAACAAAATACAACTACTAGCCCTTATAATGAGGCAATTCTTTACTATGTAAATAATTATCAAAGGGTAGATCCTAAATACAGGTAAACTCATTTGACTAAAACTGGCTTTCATGAAACTTTTAGGATACAGCCATCCCCCAATTCCCAAACCCCAGTATCAGGCTGTCAGATTTCCCACATGAGCTCAAAGGAACCTTCTTAACCCACACGCGCAGTTAACGAGATATTAGTATTAGGTGAGAACGCACTGTCCACAAGAGTAGCCCCATGAAGGATTCACACTTCAATTAGCTAAGATTCAGTTAACAATCTAGCTCCCAGATGCACCGGCTCCACTTCAGGTGCTCAGGAGCCACGGGGGCTAAGGGCGCCTGCGCTGGATGGGCGGACAGGACACTTCACGGCCTAGGGCGCTTACAGCAATGAAATCTCGGCCTCAGCTCCCCGGCCCCCGGGGCTCCTCAGAGAGGGCGGTGGGCCCGGCCACACAGCCCCACGGGGACAACCACAACCGCCCGGGACTCCCAGGGGGCCCACTCAGCAAGACCACCGCCGATCCCGCAGGAGGGAGTGGGGGGCAGACAGGAGCCTGGGCTGGGGCTGCCCGTGCACGGGAGCAGGATCCCCCAGTAACTCTTCCTCCGACTTTTCTCTAAGATGCAACTCCCTCTGATTTGAAGCTTCAGAGAAAGCAAGCCTGCTGTACTCCCCCGCTTCCCCACACTGGGCATCACTTTAGATATGGGGCGGGGCCGGGGGGGGTGGTCACTGCCCTGCGGTCTCTTCCTCGGGTGAGACACTGACCCGAGCTATGCAAGCGCGTGACAGGCACCATCAGACACACGCTGTCAGAGCCCGGAAAGTTACTCGTTGAGATTTGGGGTGTCTGGGGCTTAAACCTGTATCTGTGATCAATTTTAAAGCAGAATTTTCTTAGTTAACGTGTAATTTACCTCTGTCCTTCTAATGAAACGTTCAGACCACTGCTGGCTGATGAGGCCGTCTTGCTCTTTCCCTTTTGTTAAATAAACCTCAGAGCTCTGCCTTCCCCCCACGACTGTGCCATCCTCCTGCTCCCCTGACCACACTCGCCGTCGGATGGTCCAGGCAGCAGGCGCAGCTCCTCGCATCAGGGGGAAGAGGCACCGTCCAGCAGTCTGCACCCGGCACCAGCTCCCCGATGATCTTTCTAGAGCGCACTCGGGTGCCGCCTAGCTACTTCCAGCCTGGGGCCTTGTCCTGCGCACGTGTGTTCATGCCCAAAACCCATGACACAGCAGGCCTTGGAAGGCCTGAGCGTTGAACAGCTTTATTTACACATATTAAGCTTCTTATAAGTCAATTCTCAGGTCAAGTATAAACTTATCTCTCCTTCGGCACTACTGCTGAGAAGATTCAGACCTTGTCTGTTGGCTTTAACTAATTAATACTTTGTGGACGTAACTCTCATAAATTTAAAGCCCCAGCAAAAAAGGCAACCAAAAACGACTTTAAAATAAAACTATAATGCACGTTTTCATACAATATCCCTATCTTACCCTGGTGGCGCAGTGGTTGCGCGTCCGCCTGCCGATGCAGGGGAACCGGGTTCGCGCCCCGGTCCGGGAGGATCCCACATGCCGCGGAGCGGCTGGGCCCGTGGGCCATGGCCGCTGAGCCTGCGCGTCCGGAGCCTGTGCTCCGCAACGGGAGAGGCCACAGCAGTGGGAGGCCCGCGTACCGCAAAAAAAAAAAAAAAAAAAAAAAGAATATCACTGAGGTCCTTTAACCTCTAAAATGATACCCTAAGCCTCTTAAAACTGATAAAACTTAAAATTCTCTAACTTCAATGGAAATTGCTGTTTGCTTCTTCATGATCCTCTCCTTCAACCTGAGTAATGAGAAGTCATGTTTTGGCCAGGTACACCAGGTGATGCTGCCTTCCTCTCCTGGAGCCAGGTGTGGCCATGTGACACTGTTTCAGCCAATGTCCCTCACAGGGAAAGCACTACCTGCACATATGTGTCCTTAAAGGGGGCTGGGAGAGAGAGAAAAGGTCCACCTCTTCCTCCTTGTGACAGGTAAGGTCAACCAGCCATCTGAGGCTACCAAGTGGCAGCTATGGATGAAGGTGGCAAGGTTCAAGGGGCCCAGTGCCCTGGAGGTGAGGGGCACTGACTGCCCAGCACGTGTTTTATGTGAAAGAGAAAGTACCTTCTATCTTGGTTAAGCCACTGTCAATCAACTCAGGCCAAATCTGTGAGCATCCCCTTCACTGATAAACTATTACAGGCGGCTAAAAAAAGCACTAGATTATTATTGACAAGAAAGACAATTTTTAAAAATGAATGAAAACAATGCACAATTAGAATTAACCTCAGCTAATTTTATATCACAAATTTATTCACTGAGGAAGTACCGACAGAATACCTAATAAACATCAGACACTTTGCTAAGTGCTGGAAATACCAGGAGGTCCCTACATCAATACAGCTTACTCTAGTAGAGAAGAGACACAGTTACACAAACAACTACAGCAAAATACATTAAATGCAAAGATGATTAAAAATGAATTTCTAAAAAAAGCAAACCACTTAATAAGGAAATGAGCAGAACTGAAAAGTTACGTGATTCATTTAAAATAATTTCACAGTCTAATTCTGCACGTTGAAGAAGAATCACTGGGACATAAGAGTCTTCCTTCTACAATATCACATTAGGAACCATAATTTTAACACTGTATTATTAGCTTATTTTGGTTTCATCTGTCATTGTCAGCAATGCAGGTTTTAAGCTTGATAACAAAACATTTTTCTTAACACATCTCATCTGACTCCCGTCTCTGATTTACAAGAGGCGAAAATAAAAGAGCCACCCGAGTCCACTCCAGAGTGCGCCCTGCAGGGTAAGACCCCGGGGAGGCCACATTCTGGGCCTGCGGCTGGAGAGCCAGTACTTCCCCTCTGCCTACAGAAAAGGCACCTTGGTCCTACCAGGGTTGGAAAGACAGAGAAAAAAAGAGACTAATTAACTCTTTAGTTGGTTTAAAGAAAAAGTGCAAACGTTTTTAGATAGTGCTTTTCCCACTCTCCGAAGTTGGGCTGGATTATTTATTGCATAATTGAAAACAGTTATTTTGAAATGTGGTAAAGCTGAAGGAGTTTTCTTCGGTACATTATAAATTACAGAAACTGTCCATACATTTTCTGGCAAAACTAAGCAACTATATGGACTATTTCACAGTTTTTCTCCTTACTGGCAAGAAAAACCAGAACCCTAAAATAAACTAACAAGAAACATTCTGCATTCATGTATAATTATTTTCCATACTGAGAAACTATTTACACTTCTACGTGGCTCTAGGCTACTAGCAAAAACCAGTAGGAAAGGGCAATGCTGACCCCCCGGAGGCCCTGGCTGCCGGTCCCCAGGCAGGACAGCCTCAGCGTGCTTGGAGAACCACCTCCCAGCCATACCTCGTCCACAGCCCTGGGTGGGCCTTTTCAACAGCTGCGGTGGAAGACAGAACCCAGGGAACAGTACTGAGAAAATATCACGATTAAACTCGAATTGCGAAGGAGTAAAGACTCTTCACCTTCCAAGAACAAGGTGAAATAAAGAAAACTACAAGATGACAAGAGCAGGATTTTACCACCAAAGAAACATATAAAAGAATTTCTAAACAATATACTTTAAGCAAAAGGGAACTGCTATCAGAAGACAGGCTGAGCTACAACAATGAATGTTTAACCAACACAGTAATAAACAAGTAGGTCTGCAGGACCCCACCCTATACACCCGAAGTGCTGGAGGCGAAGAGGGCTGACCCCATGCCGCCCGCGGGTGGGGATGCTGGACCTGGACTGCGCTGGGACCTGAGGGGGGGTGAGCTGTGCCATTCACTCCCCGGCTCTTGTCAGATGGCCACTCCGGAGGCCCACTCAGCAGTCTTGGGCCACCAGGCTTTGATTCAAGCCACTTGGGAGCTTCAGGAAGTCAGAGGAACAGCAGATTGAGACAGCCCAGCAACCCTAGAGTCACTGTCAGATACAGAGCACAAAACAGCTGGCATGAAAAGCCTGAAGAAATAAATGGCACAATCACATACGTGAGCAACAGAGATTATCAGGAATGGAGAGTGTATTACACATCACAGGAAACTGAATTTCTGAAAGTGAAAAATATAAGTGGTGAAGTGAAAAACCGAATGGACAGGGTATGTCAAGAAGACACTACTTAAAAGGGAATTAAGGATTTAGAAGACAAATCTAAAGAAATCACACACACACTGCCACAAGAAATAGAGATAAAAAATGGTGAAACTAGAAAAGACCAAAAACAGGAGATTCTTCAACTTTTTGTAAGTTTATAGCTTCTTTCTAATAAATGACAAGAGAAAAATGATCTTACACTAGTCCACAGAGAAAGTCTCAACAAAAGCCAAAGAAGCTCTTATCACAGAGACCATACTCTCTGATCATAATGCAATTAAGCTAGAAGTTAATTTTAAAAAGAAAACGGGGCTTCCCTGGTGGTGCAATGGTAAAGAATCCGCCTGTCAACGCAGGGGACTCGGGTTCGAGCCGTGGTCCAGGAAAATCCCACATGCCGTGGAACAACTAAGCCCGTGAGCCACAACTACTGAGCCTGCGCTCTAGAGCCCACGAGCCACAACTACTGAAGCCTGCACACCTAGAGCCCGTGCTCCGCAACAAGAGAAGCCACCACAATGAGAAGCCCGCGCACCGCAACGAAGAGTAGGCCCCGCGCGCCACAACTAGAGAAAGCCTGCGCGCAGCAACAAAGAGGCAACTCAGCAATCAATCAATCAATCCGATCCATCAATCAATAAAATAAAATTTATTTTTTTAAAAAGTCAAAATATATCCACACATTTGGAAATGTAAAAATAGAAATAAATCCACAAAACTTTTAGAACAAACATTAGGTCTTGAAACGCAAAACCAGAATGAAAATAACGGACAGATTTTACCACGTTAAAAAAGAAAAACTTCTGTATGATGAAAAGCTATATAATCATAGTTAAAAGACAAACTGGGGACTTCTCTGGAATCCGCCTGCCAACGCAAGGGTCACGGGTTCGATCCCTGGTCCGGGAAGATCCCACATGCCGCGAAGCAACTAAGCCCGTGCACCGCAACTACTGAGCCTGCGCTCTACAGCCCGCGAGCCACAACTACTGAGCCCGCATGCTGCAACTACTAAAGCCCAGGGACCTAGAGCCTGCGCTCCGCAACAAGAGAAGCCACTGCAGTGCTCGCTTCGGCAGCACATATACTAAAATTGGAAAGATACCAAGAAGATTAGCGTGGCCCCTGTGCCAGGATGACACGCAAATTCGTGAAGCATTCCGTATTTTTAAGCAGCCGCATAGCACAGGGAGATCAGCTCAGTGCTCTGTGACCACCTAGAGGGGTGGGATAGGGAGGGTGGGAGGGAGATGCAAGAGGGAGGAGATATGGGGAAATATGTATATGTACAGCTGATTCACTTTGTTATAAAGCAGAAACTAACACAGCATTGTAAACCAATTATACTCCAATAAAGATGTTAAAAAAAAAAAAAAAGCCACCTCAATGAGAAGCCTGCGCACTGCAACAGAGAGTAGCCCCCGCTCACCGCAACTAGAGAAAGCCCGCACGCAGCAACAAAGACCCAACGCACCCAAAAATAAATAAAAATTTAAAATAAATAAATAAATAAAAGACAAATTGGGAGAGAATATATACAACAAATATTACGAACCATGGGTTAGTATGACAAAGATCTCAATAAGCAAAAAACATAAACATAATGGAAAACAGATGAAAAGTACAATTTACATAAGGAATATAAAACGGCCCCAAAATGGGAAGGTGTTTAAACTCTCTCCTCTGGATAATGATCCCAATGATAATTACAGGCAACATTTATTCAGTGCTGGGAACTATATTAAGCTCTTGACATGATTCTCTCTCTTAACGCCCCACATCAACCCAATATGTAGGTAGGTATCACCACTGTCCCTACTCTACAGATTTGGAAACAAACCCAGGGCTTTACTGATCCAGGACAGTAAGTGGAAGAGCCAGCCAACAGGGGAGCAACCTGCTGCAAGAGCCCCCTCCATCGCCCCACTTCTCACACTGAGATGGGGTAGTGAATTCACACAACTTACGCCATTATGAAGGACCCCTATGGCGAGGCAGAAGCAGAGGAATTCAGAAAGTAGGTACAGCAAACCAGCACAGTGACAGCCAGGAACTGAAAGTCTCTCTAACTGCCCCTTCTTTTCCTTAACCATCATGTTTACTTAATTTAAATATCTTACATATAGAATAACTAATACAAAACAGCCATTTTTGGAATAACAGATAATTCCGTTTTTCATCAGTATCCTCTAAGGAGGCCTCTAATTGACAAAATCACGCTGTGCTGCTTTGTTCTGTTTGCAGGTGGCAATAGTCACTGGCCCTAATTCATGTCTGGTGATTCCCACACTTTCCGTGCCACTGACCCCACAGACACTCTGAAGTTCTGGAGGCACTGAATAATACTCCAGTGGGCCCTCTTCCACATATCTGTCCTCCTGCTGCCTCGATTTCTGTAATTTTTAGAAATAAGCCAAATTCACACCAACTTTAATGCAACTTTTGACTCTCATTTCAAATAAATCTTGAACTTAACACTCCTCTCTCCAAATATACCTCCAAATCCACCTTGATGGACACCTGCTTCTTCATTTTCTTTTTTTACAGACTTTTCTTGTTGCCAAAAACATGCACATGTATTATCCACGGAGATTTCCCCCAGGTACCTGTTCTCTTCATTCCCATGACACCTCTGGCTCTCACCCAGCTGCCATGGCTCAGTTACCCTTCCCGTTCCGACGTGGGCCTCTCACAAAGACAGGCTGGGACACAGTCCACATCACAGTGGCCCCGAGGACAACTCTCTGATGGCCGGGCACACTACAATGCAAGCCACTGACCTGGCCCTCCTTCTCCAACTTTGCACAATGATTCACCTTTTTAGATCATCTCTAAGTACCTGCTGGCTTTTTCCTCTTCAGTTCTTTCGTTCCTTTTTTTTTTTTAAGAAATGGAAAATTTTATTCGAGCCAAATTGGAGGATTATAACCCGGGAAGAGCATCTCAGAAAGCTTTGAGAACTGTTCCCAAGATAAACTTTTTATTTTAGAATAGTTTTAGATTTGCAGAAAAGTTGCAAAGATAGTACAGAGTTCCTTGAATAGCCCACACCTGGCTTTCCCTTGCATTACTATGGCACCTCTGTCATAACTAATAAATCGGTTCTGATACATCATTACTAACAAGCCCTACACTTTCAGATCTCATCAGTGTTTTCCCTAATATCATTTTTCTGTTTCACAGGATCCAATTTAAGCATCACATCTCCTTAGTTTCCTCTTGGCTCGTGTCAGTTTCTCAGGCTTCCCTTGTTTTTAAAGATCTTGACAGTTTTGAGTAGTACTGGTTTGGTAATTTGTAAAACGTCCCTGAACTGAGAATAACCTGTTTTTCACAAGTCTGGATTGGGTTTTTAGGTTTTGGGGAAGCAGTCCACAGAGATGAAGTGTCATTCTCAACAGATCACACCAAGGGCACACATGCCATCAACATAACTGCTGGTGTCGCTGCTGACCTTGACCTCCTGGCTGAGGCAGCGCCTGTCAGACGGCTCCACCCTCAGGTTACTTACACATCCTTCCACACTGTATTCTTCAGACACATGTCACTAAGCAGAGCCCACACTATAGGGTGGGATTTTATGATCTGCCTCCTCAGGCTGTATCTATATAAATTACTTAGAATTCTTCTATGTGGGAGATTTATCACTTCTCTATATATTTATTTATTCAATTATTTATATTCATATAGGCCCATGGATATTTATTTCATACTCTGGGCTATAACCCAAAACTAAGTCATTCATTGTTGCCCAAATGCCCTACCTTTGGTCACTGGGACTCCAATCTGATGCTCTAACAGAGCCCCACCATCTGCTTTTCTGAGCACTTGCTCCTTTCCAGCTCTACAAGATGCTCTAGGCTCATCATTATCTCCCCTGGCCCCTCGGATCAGGAGTCCTGCTTCCTTTCATTGAAGAATGATATTAGAAACCAAGATCTAGGCACTGGGTACCATCAGAGATTTTTTTTTAAGCTGTGGTTTTAGCGATTTTGTAACACAGAAAATAAACCAACATTTGTTTCCTTTTTCATTTAAATAACACAAATGTTCCCTCAGAACTGAAAGTCAACACGTCCCAACCAACTTAATCCTCCTTCGCTTCAGACACGAAATTGTTTCTGTGACTGACATGCCCACTGGCCCAGGACAGGAAGCCGAGAATCCCTAGATGCCTCCTTGGCCTTCTTCACCCCAATCCAACCAGGCAGCCAGTCCGCAGACCCTGACTCTGGTAAACTCCCACCTCCACTGCCCCTGCTACGGAGTCCACGTCAGAGCCGCATTCTTGCTCCAGGAGAAAGGAAGGATGCAACAGTTTCTGGGTTCCCTACTTCCATTTTTAACTTTCTTTAATACCATTCCAATTTGGGAATATGGAATTCTCCATCACAAAGCTCCTCCTGTCACGGACCTGGTTCACTGAGTCATCACGGCTCAGGACGGAGTCCTCTGGAGGCCATGTCAGAACGCCTGGAGCTGTTTACAACACACACCCCCGCCCTCCCCCACGGGCGAGGTGTGCTACCCGCAGTAAACCGACATCCACGTTGCTGTGCCTTCGCAAATGCTGCGCTCTCTCCCGGGACTGGCTGGTTCCGGAGCAGCAGGCCCCGCCTGCCCACGCTCCTTCTCCACCACTCAGGCTAGACAACATCTCCCATCAGACCTCAGACATGGAGTGCCACCACCCTCTGCAAGCTTCTACTTCAGTTCCTACTATATTATTTTACAACTCTGCTTACTGTCTGAGAGTCTCCCTTCCAGCTGTAAGCTTCCTGCTGGTGAAAACTTCGGATTATCCACTTCTGCATCTCTAGCACTTAGCTGCCAAGGACTCAGCAGATGCTCAATAATCTTTGTTAAATGAACGAATAAACACAGAAACAAATGGATATTTTTCAAATATTCCTATTTTTCAAAAACTTCCATTTGAAATGAGAACAAACCTAGTATGTACCTGAGACAAGACCTTCAATGATTCCTCTGATTCTGGTAATTTGTATTTTAAGCAGTAGGAAGAGTCTTTCAGGCTGAGGAATGTGGCAATTTTAAACAAAAACCTAAACCACCTAAACCACAGTGAATGTTAGTTTTTTTGTGTTTTTTTTTTTTTTAATGTTATTAATGGTACTGTTGCTTCTATGCTGTCAACTGAAGGGTAGGGAAAAGTCTACTTAACATCATTCTGCCTACTAAGATATCCTAGCTGATCTCTAAAAGTTTTCATTCAACTCTAACAACTCCATGTTTTATCCTTATTTAATCTGTTAAGAGGCACAACATTATGTGATGGATGTGTCCATAAACACACAACCACAAATATTTACTGAGTGCCTTATATGCTGCACACTGTCACAAAACTTACATTATGCTAATACAGCAGGTCCAGAAATCAAGGGATGAATCCGCGCCGCAACGAGACAGGCTGCCCAGGGCACTACCTCACTTGTCACAATTGGGACAAAGGAGGCTTGTGTGATTACAAAATAACTATCACGTCTACCACCAGTTATTAGTGCAAATGGTTGGACCTGCTCCGTAACTAATTCCCCAAAATATTTACTTCTACTTTTATTTTCAAATGACCATACCTCCCCTGTGAAATCTTATTTTCAAAATGGTGGGATATACTTTCACAGTGTGATAGCAGTTGGGCTGACCTGGAAAGTCCAAATAAAATCCAAAGCCATGTCAAGTCTATTATCACAGAGTACTTATGGACAACCTTTTACTTCATTGTAGTAACATCTTCCAAATAGCACAAGAATTGCAGTAATAATATGGCCAGGAAAAGTGTTGGCAAAAAGTTGCACCATTGCTAATGAAAATAAAACTGGAAATAACAAATATCAGTGATTTTTTTGCTGAATTAATTATCAATAGATAAAGTGCAGAACTTTCAGCCTCCCAAGACATAAGCCCCACTTTGTCTTATATGCATTTTAAATACTCTAACGTAACGGTCTGGACGACTGTTAACTTCACTATCGGAAAAATATTCAGTTATCCTAAATTTTCTGATACATGAGCAACAAGTAACTCCCATCTTTCCACTTTTTTTTAACTAAGGGAAAAAAACCCCTAATAAACTTATAAAGAGAATATAAACAATAACAATTTCATAGTTCAATATAAATTAGAAGTGAAACTCCATCCCAATATGGTTAAATCTACAGAGACAGAAGAGTTTACTATTTATGTGTTAACATGCCAAAGAATATTAACCTTAAGACATCAACAAATTTAAATGTTTGCTAACACAATTAACGTCACCAAGAATTCATTTCTTAATAAAACTTTCCTCTTCCGGATATAAAAGTTTTAGAAACAGTAGTGTTTCAGATTTAATATTAAGTTTTAAGTAAAGATAAACCAGTAAAATCTACAGTTTGAAAAGTGACTTAGCTCTGAATGCTTGCAGGCAGCGCCTGGACATGCCGCACTTACTCTAATACTTCATAGTTAGACTTCTTCTCCAGGGCGTTGCCCCGCATCTCCCAGTACGACCGCCTAAAAGCAGAGAAGATACACACTCATAGATTGGTATTGGGAATGTCTGCGATGTTAAATGATTAAAAACTGTGAAAGGGGGGTATCTAGCTACTATGCGGCTAAGCCACAAACATTCTGATAAACAACGAATAAAGAACAAATTTGATTCGCAGCATTTTTCCTACATCCTAATGCAGCATAAATCAGTTAACACGGACTGTATCTCTACTGAACAATCTCACATTCCCTTTTGATGTGAAGCAGGTCTGGCTCTTTGCAAAATGAGAAACCACATTCCAGCTGTAAAAGAGATCAGCTACATTCGCTACTTGTACTTGGCCTTTCCTCAGGAACCCCAGGCTGCCCCTGTGGCCGGTGCGTACCCCACCTGCTCCTGGGAAGACCCACAGTTACTAAAGAAACAGTATGGGACCTGAAGCAGAGTCATAGCAGTGGGCTAGTCCAGGTAACAGGCACCAGGCTCTGCAGAGAAGTGCTGCCTATCTCGCTGAGTGTTCACAGTCTGAATTTTACCTCTTATTCCAAGTTACATATTCAAGCAATTTCAGGTCTTACTGGAACCAAGTCCTTTCTCTGCAAAATCTTCCCCAAGTGGGTGGGATTCTCTGCGTGTACACAGTTACCTCACAAAGGGACAAGGTCTAGCTCCAGCTGCTTTGGAACACACAGATATTACAAATCATCTGAAGTGATTTCCCAGGAGAAGGTGTAATCAACCAGACTGTTTCAAACTTGTCTGTAATAACATGAATACTGGTTTTGCTTTTTAAATTTGTTTGACTTTTTCTTTGGCCTACTTAAAATCGAAAGTACTAGATTTCGACAAAAAATTGTAAAGGGCCCAAAAAGGATCACTTAATTTGTTCTCCTGTTTTCTATTCATGTCGGGGAGGAGTTTGGGAGGGGCAGCTGGACGGGTGACTACTTTGTCAAGTTTTTCCTTCAGAGTTTAAAAATCAGTGACCTCAAACAGGGGAGAGGAGGAGAAGGATAAACGTAACATGGAGAGGCCAGAGTGGGAGTGGAACCCAGAGAGGCACGCATGCCATTCACGTAGGGCCTAATGCTTCTGGACCCCTCTTCCAAGTAATACATCACAGCATTGTCTGTGGGAAGGAAGAGCGCCAAGTTTGCTTCCCAAGCAAAATCTGTAAAGGCCAGGAACGGGAAGAGACCAGTGAGAGATGGCTTTTTTTTTTTTTTTTTTTACTGGGATATATAATTAAGGTTGAAAACAAATTTTAATGAAGAGTTGAGAGTTATACTTAATGATCTTTGGGTCCCTGTAGGAACTGTTATCTGATAGCCTTATATAATATAAAAAACAGTGATCTCTTGGGAAAATTATCACTAACTGTTTTGAGTACACGTAATCAAATTTTAGCTAATTTAACCAACACATCTTAAACTAGCAGCCCGGGGTAAATTTTTTTTTTTTTTCGGCTGCGTTGGGTCTTCGTTGTTGCCCACGGGCTTTCTCTAGTTGCGGCGAGCAGGGGCTACTCTTTGTTGCAGTGCGCGGGCTTCTCACTGCGGTGGCTCCTCTTGTTGCGGAGCACGGGCTCTAGGCGCGCGGGCTTCAGTAGTTGTGGCTCACGGGCTCTAGAACGCAGGCTCAGTAGTTGTGGCACACGGGCTTAGGTGCTCCGTGGCATGTGGGATCTTCCCAGACCAGGGCTCGAACCCATGTCCCCTGCATCGGCAGGCGGATTCTTAACGACTGCGCCACCAGGGAAGCCCCGAGCCGGGGTAAATTTTAATTAAAATTATACCTAACAAAGGTAAAATATTTCTTTCACTCAAAGTTTTAAATGGTGGCACAGAATATATGACAAATGGTGACAAATGTTATCAGAAATACGAAATACATTCTCAGTTTCCCATCCCCCCATAATGGCAGCCATTAGACATATATGGCTATTTATGTTCAAATTTAAACCACGCTGCACATCTGAGTACTCAGTATCCACCGTGGCTAGTGGCTGGCACATGGGATCTCACAGATACTGAACATTTCCTTCATCACAGAAGGTTCGATTGGGGAGCTCAGCCTTAGACTTGCTTACATACTTGTACTCTTATAAATCATTCAATTCTAAATATGATGTTTTAAAAGATTCTAAAATTAGCAATGTCAACATAATTCAGAATATTTTCAAATTTTACTCAAGTTTTATTCAGTATTTTATTGATAATCTTTATCAGGAAAGGAAAATACCTAGAAAAAAATAACAGAAAACATTGTTGAATGAAGACCTCAATGTCTAGTTACCCCCTTACCGTATTTCTAGACAACCCAACTTCAAAGCAATGTCCTGGTCCACTTGATCAGCGATCTCCAACATATAATCGCTCTTCACCTACAATAAAAAGGAATGGGTAAAATAATGTTGCTGTAAGAGAGTATGTTTTAAACTTAGTCATTAAGTAAATGTTTACTGGGTGCCACTTACATGCTTTATACACACTGTGTCAATAATCACGCTAGATGCTGGATATAAAATGAGTCATACCAAAGAATAGTTAAAGAGTCAAACAGTCTTCTTTATGAAGAACATATATGATCTATGAGCACTTAAACATCATCTGAATCACAATAACGTCAAGCTGCTTTCTACCCTCCATGTTGTCAAAGGGAAAACAAGAAGGGAGATCTCCATTTCCAGGCAAATTTGCAGTGGCTATATTTTCTGAACTCAAACTACAGTCCCAGCACCATTTTTTGGACCTCAATGCAAAGGCAAAGAAAACTAACATTATTTCAAAATCCATTTAATCCTGCAACTGATGTGCTTCCACCTAACCATCGACTATAAGTGATTAATCTGCAAAGTGACAACATGCTTGAAGTGTGATATAAAGAGAAGGATCTAACAAATTGTACAAAGGCCTTCCAACCAATGACTGTGAGGGACTGATATCAGTATCTGAGAGCACTTATCAGTGTGAAGATGTTTTCAAAGATGAAATATGTAAAATCTCACAGCTTAGCATCAAGAGATCAAGATCTGCAATTGATTTTGATGACAGGGAGCACTCATTCTGAACCTCGATTAAGTGAAATGTTACTCCTCCCCCAAAAAGGAACTCTGTTCCTCTCATTAGTAGACCTGTATCACAAAAAAACTGCATTCAATTATTATATCATGAATTTCACCAGTACAGAGCTCCGTGGGAAGCTGCCTTGTCTCTTGTTGTGTAAGTATTTCATGATACCCCCCCCCCTCCATTTGGCCTCTTGACCCTCAACCCTAAAATATTTACTCTCTGGTCCTTCACATAAAAAGTGTGTTGACCTCTGCCCTAGGAAAAACTCCACAGATCCTGTTCTTCAACTATTGCTACCTAGCCTGTCAGTTCTCTTGTTCAAAAGATTTCTAGTCCCAAGTTAACTACTTTGCCAACCTGATAGTGATAGTTCATAACCTTCCCTTGAAAAGACCCCCAAACCTCCCAACCTCCTTCTTCCCGTTATTTTAATTCCCTGGCAAGACCAACAAATACTGAAACCAGCCACCCACCTCCTTCTCCACGCTTACTGCTGAGCAACTGGAGAAACTCTGCTCTGTGCTTCGCTTTACGTTCATGACGACAAACCTCAAACGGTCGCCTGAGACTGCCTGGAAATTCAGCAATGCCTGCCTAGGAAGCTTGGCAACACACTGATTCACACTTTCTCCAGTCAACCAGCCGCATCTCTTTCTTACAGAGAAAAGAAAAGTCTTCAGACGGGGGGATGCCCTCTTTAACGTACCAGAACCTATAACCTGAGGGGCATGTGTGCTCACCTACTCACTCCTCTCAGGATGGGGGCGATGCCCGCTCAGCCAGCAGTGATCTACTTCTGATCTAAACGCCATTTCCTCTGAAACCTTTGCTCTATTTTCTGCATTAGCACCTCTACCTAGGTGGTCCATAAACACTGACTGACTGAAGACTGAGCAAATGAATGAAAGAATAAACTCAACAAACTAGGGTTTGGATACCTCTGTGTGTAAATGTTATTTTCCATAAGAGTTACAAGCAATAGTAATTTCTATTCCTTAAATATAGCAGGCATTTAAGACTGATTCAATAGAACTGAATTATTCAACCCACTAAATTAAGTAAAAAGCTTTGATTCTAGAATCACTCTGTTTACACTTCAATTGGCTCTTTCTCCTCTATAGCAAAAAATAAATCCAAATTTTAAAACTAACTTTTTTGCATCATAAGTAGGTTTATTACTAAACACAAAAATGGAGAGATAAATAAGGACTGTATTTATATGAGTTAGAGAAACACCACAGTTGTTCTGACTGAAGCATTCAGTGGATCTTAGCTTACGGTTTGGTGCAGACTTTGAAGCAACCAGAGCAGAACAGCAATTACATGTTGAGGAAAGTACATCATTACCAAACTATCTTAAGATTAGTTACTATAATTCTTAAACACTATTCAAAGGTGGAAAAATGTAATCACATGCTTTATTTAGTCATCAAAACCAAATTCATATTAGTTGATAAAATGAAAAAAAAGAGAAAATTAACTTAACGATCTTTACGGAAAATCCCTTTATTTATGAACATGACTTAAAAGTTCTGAGAGTTGTTTTTCTTACAGCAACAATCTACTACTACTCTTGACTCAGAGCTGTATGACTACGGCCTGAGGCCCATTCACTGTGTGCAGTGATCCATGTTTTCTGCCAAGTGTGGTGATCCACGATGGAACCAGCCATCTCAGCAGACCCTCCCCTCCTCCTTACCCCACCCTGTGGCAGCTGCCCTCTGTGAGGACAGAGAGCAAGCCCCCCGGCAAGGTCCCTGTCACCCAGGCTCCAGAGGGGGTGTTCTCTGAACCACTGTGCACATCACGTCCTGATGTTGGGCTCACGCAATTTTCTTCAAAATGTAGGGTTTTTAACACTCAGTGTTTATTTCTTTATAAAACATTTCTAACTTTCATGCTTTCATTTGTGAAATAAATGCAATTTATTGAACATTTAAGTGTGCGTGTATATATAGCTATATAGTTGCTTACAGTAAATATACTCACATTGCCATGTCAGACAGATTTATACGTAACTCTCATTTAATATTCACAGCATCACTGTGAGTTGGACCCTACTATAATCCCCAATTAAGAGCCTTAGAAAGAACCTAAAAAGAATGAAGATGATAGCAGAGGAACTACTTATTATTCCAGGGGTTAGGTATTATGCTGTTTTAGATACATTATTTATAGTCTGTACAATAACTCTTCAAGATAGGCCTTAGTCCTATCTTATACATAAAAAACAGAAAGCTTAATTACTCATAATTAATGTACTCAAGGTCACACAGTAAGCGTTAAAGTTAAAACTCAAAAACCCATCCACTGACCCCCCACAACTCAAGCTTCAGTGTGTTCCTATACCTTCTTGAGAACTCTCAGAAAGTGTAGGCATTCTCCACTAGAAGGAAGATTAATGACCAGTAAGGACCACAGCTCATAACCCTGGTAGCCCCAGGGTCTAACATGATGGCTTCACATGCATGTCTTAGTTTGTTTTACCACTGTCATTGTGTTGTATTCTTTTTTATACCATGGATTACTACTGTTTATTAACTCCAAATCCAGCAAATTTCCAAGAGTCTTTGAAGCAAAGATCTCTGAATGTTGTTCTTTGTTTTATTAAATTAATTTGTTTCCATATTGATGTCAATTTCCTGCTTAAAAAATAGGATGTATCTGGACTTCCTTCTGTGGGCAAGTATTATATTTACATTCATGAGTTTTTTCACCTTATTCTGCAATAGAACTAAAGCACAAGTTTTAATATAAAAACCACTCACATCTCTAATAAAAGTACTAATCCTAAATTGCTCCATAATTTATTCCATATGCCAAGTCAATGTTTTGGCTACCACATGAGATCTTTTGCCTTGTTTTGGTCTCTTCTGAATATTCTGTCAGCTACACGAATTTATCAAATAGACCTGGAAGTCCTCGATAGTGTGTGTAAAGAAAATGGGGCTGAGGGCAGACAAATGTGTATATAACCATCTATATCATACACCACCTGAGTGATCCGAGGCAGTTGGCCAAGTTGGCTCAACTGTCAGGCACTCCTCCCTGAGTTCTGTGAGATCACAGAGTGGAGTGTTTGTATGCAGAAGGAACCCAATGACAGTTCTCAATTAAAACAAACTCCTTGATTTTCTCTTGTGTACGTAAGCTATAAAAATATATAAATTAAGGAATTATGCTATCTTACTGAGTCAAATGCTTTTTCCACAACTGAGTAAGTTATGTAACATAGCATTTCACAGGTTTTCATTCAACAAATATTTACTGAATGCCTACCATGTTCCAAGATACAGCAGTGAATAAAACTTGTATATGGAATTTACAGGGACATAATGGTGGGTAAATTTTGATTGGCGAAGGACTGCTCTGGATGTTACATTGAGAACAGACTATAAAAGGAGATGACCAAAGCTAGAAAACCTGTATGACAAGAAGTGTTTCCATTGTTTCTTTTTTCTTGTCCATATATAATGGAAAAGTAACCACAAATATACTAGAGGTACTTGAAGAATCGTATCAATTTTTAAAAAGAAGATCTAATGCTGAGAGTGCACGTGCACACACACAAACCAATGTGATTTCTCAAATTCCAAAGGCACACAGTTCCTTTGCCTCTTGGATTTTTTTGACATCTTCTAATAAATCTCATCCAAATTTTTGAACATCAGGGCGTTAGCATTAAAACTCAATCATCACTAATAAGTCATTCGAGAGAATCAATTAGGCACCTAAAACCCATGTCTCACTGTGTTGTGGACACAATGGTGAAGGTAGACTTTACGTCAGCTCTCACTGAACGGCACACTCTATTAGTGGGGGCAACAGATAATAACAGGGAAATACAATGTGCAGACAACAGACCCGTGACTGCCAGGGGTTAGGGGAGGGGCAGGCTGTGACCAAGCAGCACCAGGGAGTTTCTCTGTGTTGGTGAGACAGTTCTGTGTCTTCATTACAGTAGTAGTCACATGCATCTGTACCTACGATAAAACTGCATAGAACTACACACACACTCTTACACACAAACACACGAGCGCACGTAAAAACTGGTGAAATCTGAACACGATCTGTAGTCTACTTAGTCGTATTGTGTTGTGTCAATGTCAATTTCCCTATTTTTATATTGTACTATATCATGATTGCAATGGAAACTGCTCGACTATACACATCTGTCAGAACTCACTGAGCTGTACACTGAAGCTGGTGATTCTTATTATATGTAAAATTATACGTCAGTAAAACTAATTCTAAAATATTAAAAAAAATCGGATGTTAAATGAGAAATGTACAGGTGTCATGGAAGGTTTTACATAGAAAACACCGCTTAAAATTAAGAGTTAATCACAGACATAGAAAACAATCTTATGGTTACCAAAGGGGATAGGGAGGGGGGGAGGCATAAATTAGGAGTTTGGGATTAGCAGATACAAACTACTACATACAAAATAAACAACAAAGTCCTACTATATAGCACAGGGAACGATATTCAATATCTTATAATAAACCACAATGGAAAAGAATATGAAAAAGAATAATATATATATATATATATATGTAACTGAATCACGGTGCTGTACAGCAGGAACTAACCCAACACTGTAAATCAACTGTACTTCAATTTTTAAAAAAAAGAGTTACTGAATGAATAGAAATGATCTAAGTCCAGGAAAGGAAAGAGGAGTCACGCAGAAAAATGTTAACTCAGCAGGCCTGGGGTTGCTCAAACCCTACACATTCCCAAGATTATGACTGGCTCTTGGCCTCCTGGAACCTGAACTCCTGAAATGTTCTGATAAGCGTGCCTTTGCCCACCTGAAGCCTTGGGCCACACCGCACCAGGCTGACCGGAGAATTCATGTGTACAATGCGACTGTGATGAACACCTGCGTCCTGCCTGGGGCCTGGAGGCTGACTACCTGAGGTCACCCAGGTGTTGACCCAGGAGACGGAGCCTGATAAAAACCTTCAACACCCAAGCTCAGCAGGGTCCCAGGCTGGCGAACCCCTGCACCTGTCGTCACACACCACGTGCTGCGCCATGGGACTCCCCTGGGAGGGACCCGGGGAAGCTTCCACTTAATTTCCTCTGGACATCACCCCGCAGACCCCTTCCCTTTGCTGCCTTTCCTCTGTATCCTTTTGCTATAATAAACTAAAACCAGAAATATGACCACCTCTGAGCCCTGTAAATCCTTCTGATGAACGACTGAACTTGAGGGTGGTGGGGCTGGGGATCCTGAGACAGCAGTATTTCTACCAAAGAATCTGTCCAAGGTCCTGAGGTAGACTAAAGGCAGACTTAAAACAGCAGCAGGGAAGAGTGACTGTGAGAGACTGACCATTTCTGCCTCCCACTTCTAAAGTCTTTTACAGAGAAGGGTGAACAAAAAACCATGGGTTGAACAGTATAAACGTGACAGAGTTTACCTAAGTCCTCAATAACCATACAACTTTTTGAATCACCGAAACCATACAGGAGTGGAAAAGGAGAAAAAATATGTACATTATTAAATCTATTAAAGAAGTACAGAAAATGTGTCTTCTAATGAATCAGACTTAGACCTATGTTTAATTTTAACTTCTTTCTGGAAAAGGACAGCTAATAATTCCCACATTGAAAATGTCAGGTTTTAAACTAAACTTTCCCACTTGGAGCTTCCATTTCAAAATGTTTTAACTGACAGAAAGCTTTACGGCCAAGAAACTACAGTTAAAGAAATCATTTCTGATAATACAATTATCTAAATAAAAACATGTAAAAATAAAAAACTGGAGTAAAATAACAGAAAGATTAACCAACAAAATATATGTGTGCCCCGGCCCCTCACACATCTCTGCAGTTTAGGTCCCAAACCATAAAGCTAGGGTGCTGGACTCAATGTCTTCTTCAGCTTCCCACTGGAACTTCTTTTGTCAAATAAACCACGAACTATGTTACAGTTAACGTTTTTTAAGAGCAAACCGATGGATATACTCATTTTAAATCTTAATCTATTTGTAGGAGAAAACAATGACAACCTCATGTCAGACACAGGCATCTCAGAAGCTGAAAATGTCAGTGGTACCAAATGGGTCCTACACAAGTTCAGCATCACTGATGCACATTTAGTTAATACGACAACTTCTTGACTAAACATGGACAGAGCCCTTAAAACTAACGGCCACTACTATTTGCAAAAGGTTGCCAATCAAATACACCTTTAACAAATCAGAGAGATAAAGAAGAATAAAATGTTATATGGCAAAGGCAAAATTCAACTTCAAGGCAAAACAATACTTTTCTTGCTTTATAATAAGCCATTAGCTTTGGCATCAAAAATTATTTTTTTAGACGCCTGCTCTACAGTGAATAGGGTAATAACAAGATTCTAGATTATTTTTAGAGTGTGCTGATTAATATCTTTCAGAATATTCTAAAATGGGTCAGAAACATTTAGTGAGTCATTTGTGGCATGTCACACTGGTAGTCACATTTAGGACATCTTTGAATGAAACCATGTGCATCCACAGAATCATCTCCCACCAGGAACCCAACGCTCAATACACCCACTGACATGTTGTTTTCCTCATGACTCCATCCAAACAAGGGGCATGATGAGTAGTGGGTGAAATTTCAAAATAAGGAATAATAAAATTAAGGTAGTTTATTATAAGTTTTCTTTCTCTTTCATGGGATGGAACTAGTATAGAGGAAATCTAAACATAATTCTTTTGCTTCTATCCTGATAAAAGAACCAAAGTAATAAAAATACTGATTCTTCTAAAACAGAAAGAGAAGATAACACTCAGAGGAGTATTCACTATTCCCCAATGCAGACCCTCAAGATTCCCACACATGAAGTTCAACAAAACGCTAGGCTCATGACAAACATGCAAGAAAATAAGCCGCCGTGAATAAGAGTCAGTACAGGTCGCCACCAACAGACGTAAAGCCCACAGACTCCAGATGTTACAATTTGGATTCAGAACAGAGACATCAACCCCATCGGAAATGATAAAAAAAAAAAGGAGGGGGCAGAAAAATTAGTTAATCATAAGGGCCATAAAAGATGGCCTGGCAGACTGAAGAATGGGGGTGGGGGGAGAGATAAAACTTAAAAAATAAATAAAAATCCAACAAATGCACTAGACATCAAATTGGCCACAGCTGAGGAGGGTTGGTGATCTGAAGAGATTTATGTGAATCCAGATCTCAGGGAGACAGGAGTTGAGAACAAAAAAAAGGCACCAATAGATACAGTCTGAGAAGTTCTGATGGAGATCTCAACTGAAATCTCAGGAGGAATAACTAAGAAGGGAGAAAAGGCGGTATCTGAGCAGACGCCAACGAAGACATCTCCAGGACCGATTAAAACGACAGGAACCCAGAGGTCCTGGCCACACACACAGATCAAGCAGGAAAAATATGTGGGAATCCCACCTAGTTTGTAATAAAACTGCAAAACACCGAGGACAAGTAAGGGTCTTAAAGCCACCCAGAGAGAGGAGACAGATGACTTACAAAACAGACTACGACAGCCATTTCTCAACAGCAGCCACAGGGATCACACACAGCAGAGAACACCGCCGAAGTTCTGAGGGAGAACGACTCCCATGTGGTTCTGAACCAGAACCGCGGTTCTCCCAGCAACACCATCCTTCAAGCAGGAAGAGAGAACAGAGACGCAGGAGCTGCGAACAGCACAATGAACAATCTCAAACTGACGGTTATCTGCTGAGCTCACTGCACAGCCAGAGGAGACACGTTCACTCAAGCAAAGCTGAACCCCTGGCAAAATCTCAACATGCAAGATGATGAAACAAGTCCAAAAAGTCTGAACAACGAGTTCAAATGAACCACAGTCTCTAACCACAGTGCAAATTACTGTGGAAATGAACCAAAAGGGATAAAATTTTAAAGCCCTATGTGATCACTTCCATTTCTACCAGCACAGTGGAACCAATGTCCTGGCCACAGTGCTCACTGAAAACAACTAAAAATGCTGAATAAAATATTTTTGGCGTCTTCTGAAAAGCATCTTCTATGAGCTGAATAACAAACCAACAAAACCAAACCAAAAAACCTACTCAGACTAATGATGGAATGCAGAGGGCTCAGGGGAGAGCTAGAGGCAGCTTCCATCCTAAGGCCAGAATTGAGATGTGCACACGTATGCTGTAAAACGTGACAACCAGCAAACAAAAGTAAGAGAATGAGAAATACACAATTCAGGACCATGGCTGTCCGCCTGGAGCGAAGGGGTTGGGATGGGGGGGTGTCACAGGGACATGGGACCAGGAAACACCAGGCATGTTCTCTTCCTCTAGGCAGTGGGGTCAGAGGTATTCATTTTATTATTAAGTATCACACCTTACTGAAGAACACATGTATCAGATGTTACAGAATCTAAACATGTCATCAAAACCTGAACCCCTTAAAAGTGGATCAATTTAGCTTGGAATTCAGTGGAATTATATGTATGCATATGTGTATGCATCTATAACATATTTGCATCAAATATAAAATAACTTTAAAATTAAATAATGGGTGTCATCAAATTCTGAGGCCCTTATAAAATAATTTCTCTCAGAATTTGGTGAAAATTTCCACACACAAGTTCTTAACAGATATTTCAGCTGCATTCTCAGTTCAAAAGACTTTGGCTATAAACAGCTGAAGGGCCAATTTTTTATTTCTACATTTTTTTTTGGTATGTTTGTTTAAAGTTCTGAATTCCTAACTGATTTTTCAACACTGAAATTAAATCTGTTCCCAAGTTGGGTACTGCCTGGGTAGGATAACGTTTGGATCACCTCTAATAGTTCTAGAAATAAATAAATAAATTCTAGTTCTAGAACTTCCGTGCACAGACCAGGATAGACTCTGCACTGAAAGATTATCACAAGAAGTCAAATAAATATAAAATTACTTGCCAAAGCAGCAGTGCAAAAATCATACTATTTCTAAAACTTTGTCAGATGAGGGTAAAATAAATATACATTTTTCTCACATAAATGGAACTATATTCCACGCTTTATTTTTTATATGGCCTGTTTTAAACAATAGCATTTAACATCACAACTTCCATACCCATGAACAGAGCCGCAGTTCACTAGTTACAGGCCTGGATAAGCAGTAACACCGGCCATCAACACGGGAAAGAGGTGTTACTATGACCACACTTCTGTTTCCCTTAAATTACAAGTTCTTGGTAGGATATTATAAAAGCATACACAAAATGAAAGTAATTATTAGGACAGAGATCATTTAAGTGATGTTTTAGAATATTTTCTGGACTTTCTAAAACTGTAACGTAAGATTTAACAATTTTAAAAACTTTTTAAAGGGGATAGGCTGAAGAAGAGAAATTCTAGAAATGGATGAAAGCAGAAGGTGGGGTGGAGGGGCTGGAAGGTTTGCATACAGAGCACATGGGAAGGAAGAGGTGTGTCCCATCCCACAGCGTGCAGCTCACATTTGTATTGTGACACCCAAGTGGAAACGCTGAATCCTCAAAAGCCTGGTAGTGTGTACAGACTGAAATTCCAGGCGTTATTGGGCAGGTATATGGTGGACAATTAGACCTCACTTAATCAACAGAAAGACCCGATGCAGGAGGTGTTATATACCTACGTGTGAAGAAACTAAGGGAGGCACCTGGAGTCACAGAGCTGTGAGATGCACAACAGGCACAGTATGCGGGCTAACGACACCTCACACCTCTCGGGCTTTATAGAGGCCACTCACCCGAATCACAGACTGCAGTAAGATACGTCCTACTAGTAAGAGGAGGTCTGGGATACACTGGTACGTGTGCTAGCTTTTAATCATATACATAGAAGCAAGGTCTTCCGAAAGGAAAAAGTAGGACAACCTAGTAACAGCGTGAGAGGAACATAAAAGTTGCCAACTTTTAGGTTAGCCTAGAAATTATAAAAAGGAATAACTGAGAGCTATTTAGGCCCGGCTCATGCATCCTGGAAATCAATGTCACTGAAGGAGTCACTGATATAGATATAGACACCGTGATATAGATCATCCACAAGAGAGAAGAATACAATATAAATACATCCGTTAACGAAACTCTGTCACCTCCTTCACCAAAATACAAAGCTCGGCAGACGGCTAGAGGGCCAGATGCAGGGACGTAGAAGAGAGGCAGCCTGTAAACTGAAACTGCTCCGTAGGGAGTAGGCCTCACACATGCTCAGCTGGAGCCCAAACAGGATTTCTCTCTGCTTCGTTGAACGCAACTCCCTCTCCCACTCGACTCCGTATTATTATAAATCTTCAAAAGTTCCCACAAGTACCTCATCTAACACCTTACATTTCCTATACGACTTCTACTTCACAGACAAGAAAACATCTCAAGAGCTGGATGATTCTCTCACAGGTTGGATCTTAAAAGCAGGAATATCCACTTACCTCAACAGGGAAATGAAACCATCTACCTTGCCCTCCTAGTGAATCCCACCCACCTTTTCTCCTTCCTGACACTGAGCGCCTGGGTTGACTCCATCGGCCTCTTTCTTCTTCATTTTCATGCTCCAGTTTGTTCAGTCTCTAGTCCTAGCAAATCCATCCACTAAATTTGCTTCTTACCACACCGTTGGACCTCCCAGCTTTCTAGCTTCCTGCCCAAATCGGTGACGGGCCCCCACGAGGTTACAGCCTTTTTAAGACCCAATCGATCCCTGGTACGGCCATCACATCAGGGTGGTCTTATTTTAAAAAAAAATTCTGATCATGACATTTGCTAATTAAATTTTATTAAATGCTCGCAATTATCTGCAGGAGAAAACCTAAAACCCTCTCTTTACATGATGTGGTCCCATCTCTCTCACCCGTTTCCTTTCAAATCATTTTAGCTCAGATTTAAATGCACCATGTTTTCTAAAGTACCTCTCTTCCTCACCTACAAAGTTGGAGACTCCTTAAAGCAGGGGTCCCCAACCCCCAGGCTGTGGACTGGTACCGGCCCAGGGCCTGTTAGGAACCAGGCTGCACAGCAGGAGGTGATGGCGCGCGCACGCACGCGAGTGAAGCTTCACCCGCCGCCCCCCATCGTGCTCCCCATGCCTCACATCACCGCCTGAACCATACCCCCTCCCCGGTCCATGGAAAAACTGTCCTCCACGAAACAGGTCCCTGGTGCCAAAAATGTTGGGGACCGCTGCGTTAAAGGACAGTTTGCAGGGGAGCCACCTGGACCCCAAACCTCCCCTGTGTTTGGGGAGGCACCTGGGCACCTCCGCCCAGGCACGGCCACACCATTGGTGCTTACAAACAGCACAGGATTGAACACAAAGGTGCTGTTTACAGGAAATCCACTAGACTGAGGAATTTAGAAGTACAGATTATGTCATTCATTTCTGCATTCTTGACCCCAAATAGACATTTAATGAATAATTTTATTAAAATAAAAAATTTCCCAGCATATTTAATTGCAAAATCGTATGTACAAATGTCTCGCTGATGTCATTCGACTTTTTCTGAACTCGTCACAAATACTTACAAGTAACATTTATTTGACTGGAAAACTGTTTTGGTTCATTTATGCCACAAGTATTTACTGTCTAACTAATACAGGGTAAAAAGAAAGCTCCTTTTAGTGTAAAAAAGTCAATTCTGCTTTGTTGTGCAAAGTGCTTATTGAGATTATATGGGTACAGTTGGCTCTGAATAAACATCTGACAAATTTGCTGATATTCAGGCATGATAATTACACTTGAATTAAAGACAGAACAATGGTTGTGTCACTTAGGACTCCCTGTCTCTACTTAAAAGAAGCGCCTTTTAAGATCTGCCCAACATACAAAAATTCAGTGTCATCAAGTCATAATTTCTTACTAATGGTAAGAATCTCACTGCCCTACAGTGACAAATTTATATTCTCCCAAATGTTAGGTTTAATCTAATTCTAAAATAAAACCATGAAATAAATAGGATTCAAAGAAACAAAGAAAAAAAGTGTTATTAAAGCATCCTCCTGTACCTGTTGATAGAAGAAATTCAGAGTTGGCTTGTCTTCAGTAAACTGGTTTAGAAATCCTTTTGGCAAATAACGAATTCTCAATTCGTATCTAAAAAATAATTAACAAAATAAAGCAATTAGAAATAGGTCATTTTCTCAATTCACAGTCTACAATATTATTTTGAGTATGGCACTGCCAATTACTCTGAAATATTATTTTAAAAATAAGTTAAAATATAATCAATTAATTTGTCAATGTAAATGTTTTCTTTTTCAGCACAAAAACGTGCATGTGAGTATGCTACAGCTCGAGGATTCTGCAGGAGACAGAGCCATAATGAGAAGCCCAGAGGGCGCCCAGAAGTCCCTCCAGCCCCAGTGCCCAGGGGCAGCACCACCTTCCACTCCCCAGAGGTCCCGCTCTGCATGCCTGGAGGCACACAGCATGTACTCTCGTGTGTCTGGCTTCTTTCATTCACCAATGTGCTCGTGAGGCTCCTCCCTATCGAGTAACTGCAGTTTGCTCATAGCTGACAGTCCTGCACTGTATAATAGACCACAATCATTCATCCACATTACTGTGATGGCCGTTTTTTGAG
This sequence comes from Physeter macrocephalus, assembly GCF_002837175.3. Lineage (NCBI taxonomy): Eukaryota > Metazoa > Chordata > Mammalia > Artiodactyla > Physeteridae > Physeter > Physeter macrocephalus. The sequence continues at coordinate 2,469,365 of NC_041228.1, read as the reverse complement.
TAGTTTCCACCTTGGGGCTGTTAAGAATAATGCTACGAGCGCTCTTTATCTTCCTCTAAAAAAGTAATTTTGCTCAGGAAGCCAAACTTCAAGAATGGTCAAAACCAACGAATTTCACCAGAATGCTCTCTCTGTGCCTCATTCTGTGTATGTGTGTGTCCACCGATATGAACACTCCCATGCATGCCGTTTGGTGAACCAGGAGCATCATCACTGGATCCTAACGAACACACACATTAAGTAGCGCAGATACGACCAAAGAGTAAGGTAAAGAGCTGTACCAATGTACACTCCCACAAGCAGCACGGGGCGTTCTGGTTCCACTATTCCTCACCTCTACTTGGTACTTCTAACCTTTTCATTTTAGGACCTCTGATATTTACAGCAAGAGTACACAGTGGTTTTAATTAATACTTCCTTGATGAGTAACACAAATGGGCACTTCTTCATTTGATAATTGACCATTTTTGGTTATCTTCTTTTGTGAAGTGTCTGTTAAAGCTTTTGCCCCTTTTTTACTGAGTCGTCTATGTCGTCCCCCCACCCCACCCCGCCACTGATTTGTAGGTATTCTTTACATGTTCTGGACGTAAGGCCTTTGTTAGACTTAGTGAATATCCTCTCCCACTCTATGGCTTGCCTTTCACTATTTTAATGGTACCTTTAAAAAATTATTTTAAAAATCTTTTTATTTTAACAGTATCTTTTGAGGAAGAAAGTTTGTGATTTTTATGCAGTCCTATTTATTCCTTTTCTTTTTAATAAATTATCTTAGCGTCTTGTTTATAAAATATTTGCCTACACAAAGGTTATAAAGATATGAATTTTTTTCTAAAAGTTTCATAAACTGATCTTTTAAAAATGTATTAGGCTCACAGGGAAAATAACACAAAGTAATCAGTACAATTCTTTTGGTTCAATTAAGGGTAGGAAAAAATGCAAGATACACATACACAAGTTCTGCTGAGATTTTTAAGTGTCCGTCTTATTAAAATACACAATTGCCAAACAATGAGGTTCCATTGTACTTCTGCTCTCTGAAGGAGTTCCAATAACTTACTGCAGATATTTTACATTGGGCAACTACTTATAGAAGCACAATAGGTTTCATTTATTTTGAGTTTAGGACTTACCAGGCACCTTATATGAACCATTTCTCTTAGTCAACATAATAATCAAAGAACAAAAGTGTACTTAGTCACATTCAGCAGACCAGGGGAACGATGCTGGCAAAAGCAAGCAACCAGTTCCCAGGCTGGAAGCTCCAGGATCAAACAGGCTGCAGGAGGCTTTGGTATTAATGTTACTCCATTTTAATGATTAAAAAAAAACAAAAAACAAAAAACAAAAAAAACCTGGTCCGAAAGTCAAACATTTGGCAGCCTGGCTCCACCTCCACGCTCTTAACATCCAGCATCCTGATGATGATATCAACTAACGTTTAGGGACTACTCAGGATATGACAGAAACTGTGATAAGCATTTTAACCAGATGGCTTCTTTTCATCAGCAACCACCCCACAAGAAGCGGCAAGAACGTGGGCTCTGGAGCAAGACCGCCTTTGCCTGAATTCTGGCTCCATCACTTGTTCACTGTCTGCCATCACCTCTCTGTGCCTCAATTTCCCCATCAGGACGCCAGGAGAAGTGAAAGAGCTGTCACTGCACACCATCACAACCATCCTGACGGTTTATCTACCTCATCAGTCATTACTCAACAAAGATTTACTTCGGCGCCAATCGTCTACAGGCACAATTCAAGAGGCTGGGAAGACATTAGTGAATAAAACGGGTACAAAGTACCAGCCTTCAAAAAGTTTCTAATTTTGCGGTGGAAGCCAGACAGCAAACACATAAGTATCTTTGAGGTGGCAGGTAACGTGATAAAGGCAAATAAGCCAAATAAGGGGAGTAACAAATGATGAAGTACTATTTTATAAAGGGAATTGGTGAAGGACACTCTGACTCAGTGATAACCTGAAGGAAGATCTAAAGGAAGTAAGGAAGGGAGTTATGCAGTTATGTGCAGGGAGGAGAATGTGTAAAGGCCCTGAGGCCAGAGGGTGCTTGGGGGCAAATGCAGCTATAGCCCACTGACCGAGGGCAGTGAGTAAAGGGCTTCCGGGAGGGGTGGGATCAGGAGCCGGCAGATCTCACAGGAGGTGCCCGCTCATCATGGAGGTGGGGCTCATCCCAGTGAGGAAGGAAGCACCAGGAGCACCATGGCCAGCGCGGTAACATCACATTACTGAGGCCTAGCCAGGTGGTACGAGGTAGAGCAGACAGCAGGGACCAAAGGGAGGCCAGGAGGGGACTGGCCAGAAATAGTGACCAGGTTACTATTTCACCCAATTTTCACAGATGGGGGAGAAAAGAATTTGGGGAATTAGGTAAATTTGCCAAGACCCCACAGCTATCGGGAGGCAGACCTGGGATTCCACTTCAACACGCCCGAATGCCCAGAGGCAGAATGAAACTAAGAGAAGGCACCTGTGCTTAGAAACAGAGAGGAATGTAAGTTGATCTCGGTCATGGGGGTGGGCAAGGTCTTTAGATCGTATTAAGGGTTTTGGTCCCTGCTTCAGCCCACTACCGTCTAACATACTCCCCCCCTCACAACCCTAGGAAACTTTGCTCAAGGCCTCCGACTTTAATTCCAGTCCAAACACCTCACCCCAGTCCTTAAACCGCAGCACCTGAAGCTCACAGCCTACCAGCCCGCTCGCGCCAGCATCGCCCTCCCTTCTCCTCCGTGAGACTCACCGTTTTCTCACACTTCTGCTGCTCTTCTAAGAGCCTGGCTGTGTCCTGACACATTTCCACGTCTCTGCTCTAGGCCACTCCATGGATTTCTGAGCAGCGGCTAACTACAACATGCCCCAAATAAAACCATCCTTTTGCTTCTACTAAGTGATATATTAACATTAATGCCACCAACAACTAACTTCCTCAGTCTCACCTCCGACTATGAGCACCAAGATATCCACATGCTAACGGACTACTGACGGGGAGGAGCAGGAAATGTTTTTGAAAATCTGAGTTGGATGAAGAGCTGATAACCCTGAGAGCGAGAAGGATTAGCCAGCCAGACTGTAAGCAGTGAAATACACAAAAGTACAATTGCACGAAACTACACAGAGGAGCCTCATAAACAGTGTGGTGTGGACAGCTCTTTCTTGCAACAGACTTCCAATTTAAAAACCCTAGGAGGAAGGATAGAAACAGAAACTCACCATTTGGCAAAAATTACAGTAAAGAATACTGCAAAAAAGAATCACCAACGATGCTGAGATTAGTGGGTGAAAATACAATGAGAAACAGAGTATATGCACAGTCTCTGTACTTCCCCAGAAGATATTACTTAGCTAAAAAGGGGGAAATAATAACTTTAAAACAGAGAAACCTGGCCACCGCCTTACTTCAAAGGATCCAAGTTAAAACCGCCAGTAAAATGAGTCATAGCATCATTGAAGACTTCCTGCTAAAATGCAGTGAGAACACCAACTTAACTGTGGTGCTCTTCCCCAAATGCATAAGCTCAATATAATCATGAAAACAGAAAAAAAAAAACCCAGACAAACCCAAATTGAGGAACACGGTACAACCAGCCAGTGTTCTTCAAAAGGGTCAAGGTTACCAAGGACAAAGACAGCCTGAGGACCTGTCCCAGATTAGAGAAGACCCAAGGCAACAGGACACTGAGACACATGGTGCTCTGATCTGTATCCTGGGCCACAGGATGGACAACTGTGAAACCTGATGACGTCTGTAGATTAGTTAATAGTATTGTATCAATGTTAAGTTCCTGGTTTCAATATCTGGACTATGTTTAAGATTTCAACATTTAGTGAAGCTGACTGAAGGGTACACAGGATTTCTGTGTACTATTTTTGCAACTTTTGATACATATTGAGAATAAAAAGAGATTCTCACATACCTAAGACTGACTATTCTGTAGCTGTGATAACAAATAACCACCAGAACGAGTTTTAAACCAGCCTGGTCAATAAACATCAGTTTTGTGTAGCCACAGACTGGCCAGAAATCTGTTCATCTTTGTGCTGTCAGGGTCTGGTGCAGAAGCATCGAATAAACGTTCAATTAATAAACCAGCAAGTTTGGAAGTCCATCCTGTTTTTTAAAGGGGTCACTTCCAAACTTGTCAGAATGTTCCTCTATTTACTCTCTTACTGCTTTAAATCTTCTAAAGAACTCTTGTTGAATTCAGTGTTACAATGAAAGACTAGCTTTTCAAATTAAGGTATAGGCACAGGAACGTCGCTTCAAGATAACATAGAAAACTATCAAAATACAATCTAAAACTTCCTAAGCTATCATTAGTCATTTTCTTTTGTCATCTTTGAAAAGGGAAACCTTTCCTCTACATAAAAGACTTTTTTTTTCCTGCAAAGGTCTGGAAAAAAAAAAAATCATCCCTTTGCAGAGCGAGGAGCTGCTCAACAGCCGTGAGCAGGAGAATGGGAACCACACCTGACGACGATGAAAAGGACTCTTTCTCACCTGCTCTGCAGAAACCCCACAATTCTCTCTCAAATGCCAAGAGAGCCTCCTCTCAGACCTGGCTCTCAAAGCCCTGAATCCGACACCAAAAGGACTGGGCCATTTAATATCTGATTAACCTGCTCAGAAGTCAGACCAGTCCATGTAGGTGATTCCAGATAACCAAAATTTAGTTATCAAAATTTAACTAGAATTTAATTATCTAGGTGCAAAACTTTAAAATTTAAATCTGTTTGGTAGAAATCTCTCAAAACTGCATGATACCTTTTGCTACACTATAAACTAGGTATGGTACTGTAATTCAAACTTTTTTGGCTGACTCAAGATCCTAGCAAACACCATCTACCTAACCGAGATCTCCCAGGACCCCAGGGACAGATGAGCAAGTGCCTGCTCCCCGAAAGACTGGGAAGGAAGCAGGGTCCGTGCCTGTGCATGCAGCGAAGTGGCCTCGGGCTCTGCCTCAGGACCCGAGGATTCCACACAAGTGTCTGAGGGCCCTTAAGAGGACGGGAGGGGGCAGGGTGTTCTCCCCACAGAGGCTCTAGACCGAGCATCTTCCCCGACTCTTTATTTACATGTTCAATGTTGTCTTACCCATCTGATGTGTTCCCAACAATATTCTTAGGTTTATTTTTCTTTTTACTTTGTAAAAGTATATAATGCTGTATGTCATCTCCTGGGACTTTTTGTTTTTTTTTTGTTTGTTTGTTTGTTTTTTTTTGTGGTACGCGGGCCTCTCACTGTTGTGGCCCCTCCCGCCGCGGAGCACAGGCTCCGGA
>NC_041228.1:2436662-2463552 GCF_002837175.3 Physeter macrocephalus | reverse complement strand
CCGCGGAGCACAGGCTCCGGAGGCGCAGGCCCAGCGGCCATGGCTCACGGGCCCAGCCGCTCCGCGGCATGTGGGATCCTCCCAGACCGGGGCACGAACCCGTGTGCCCTGCATCAGCAGGCTGATTCTCGACCACTGCGCCACCAGGGAAGCCCACTTTTTGTTTTTTAACTGAGGTAAAATTCACATAAAAAGTAACCATTTTAGGGAATTCCCTGGCCGTCCAGTGGTCAGGACTCCACGCTCTCACTGCCAGAGCCGTGAGAGCCCGGCTCGACCACTGCGCCACCAGGGAAGCCCACTTTTTGTCTTTTAACTGAGGTAAAATTCACATAAAAAGTAACCATTTTAGGGAATTCCCTGGCCGTCCAGTGGTCAGGACTCCACGCTCTCACTGCCAGAGCCGTGAGAGCCCGGGTTCAATCCCTGCTTGGGGAACTAAGATCCTGCAAGCCGCGTGGCGCACCACCCCACCCCCCAAAAGTAACCACTTTGATGTGTGCAACTCAATGGTATTGCTATTTAGTGCATTCACACAGTTATCCTGGGACTGCCTTTTGTCACACAATGGTATTTGTCTAAGATTTATCCACACTGTTGCAAGTCCTGATCATTCATTTTGACTAGTGTAACATTCCACTGTGAATATTCTGCAACTGACTTAACCATCACTGGTTACTCTATGCACGTTCTTGGGTCTCTACCCTAGTAGAGAAATGCAAGAGTCTCTCGAGGACAGAACTTGAAGCGGAACAGCAGGATAGTAGGGTATGTCATGAGGATGCTATGCCATTTTCCCAAATGGTTTTACCAATTTTCATTCTCCCCAGCAGGGCAGGCAAGATCCTGTCAGATCCATAACCTCTCCTGCTATCAATTCTGTCAGACAACTTACTTTTTGCCAACCAGACGGTGTAAGGTGGAATCTAATGGCCTAGATTCGTACTTCCCTGAGCACTGAGAAAGATGACAGTGTCTTCCTGCGATTACTAGTCAAACTTGTCTTCTCTTTTATGAAAATAGCTTCAAGTCTCATGCCAATTTGAGACTTCATATTGATCAGTAGAATATCTTCTCATATTGATCAGCAGAATATCTTCTCCTAGCTGCAACTTGTTTCTGCACTTTTTTTTTTTTTTGGCCGTACCTCACGGCTTGTGGGATCTTAGTTCCCTGACCAGGACTGAACCTGCGTCCTCAGTAGTGAAAGCACAGAGTCCTAACCACCAGACCGCCAGGGAATTACCATTTCTGCAGTTTTGAAAATACATCTTTTGATAAACAGAATGTTTTCACCTCATTCAAGTCAAATTTATCTTTCTCGTCTTTCAGAGTGAACGTTTTTGGAGTATTAAGAAAACCTTCCTACTCTAGGGCCAAAGACACATTCAACTATATTTTCCATTAAGCTTTCTCTCTCTCTCTTTTTTTTTAAAACTTAATCCATCTCAGGTGGATTTCTGTGTATTTTTCGAGGTAGGATCTAATTTTGTTATTCTTCCTACGAGGATAGCCATTTATCAGATCAGCCCTTCCTTTCCCCAATGACACGTCATGACATCTCTGTAAGGTCATCCTGCCTGAGACAGTTACGACCAAATGTGTGTGCTGCAGCCGCTTACCGAGGTCTTAGAAGAACTGAAGACTCCATTAAACAAGTTTAGATCTCAGGTTTATTTAACAATATGAAGAGATACTATAGCAGATACTGCAAAAAAGAAAAATCTATGTTCAAAAACCCCACGGGAATGGAAACTAATATCCAATTATTCTGATGAGTCTTGGCACTTTCATTTGAATATTAACATCATACTTCTCAGAACTAAAGCCAGAGCTGCAGTTACCCTCACATGTCCACCCAAGGACTGAGAGAGGAGGTCTCAATGTTCCGTTTCTTTTTTTTTTTTTTCAATTTTTTAAATTTTTAATGGAGTACAGTTGAGTTACAATGTTGTGTTAGTTTCAGGTGTACAACAAATTGTCAGTGTTCTGTTTCTTGTAGTGACATACCTAACACAGGAATAAAGAGCTGGTGCATGGACCCAGTTTCTACTCTGCCACCCATTTAAGCTGTGTGACCACGGGCAGGTTATCAAGCCTCTCAGGCAATGTCTGACACACAGCAAGAAGCGTGTTAATACTGTTAAGACTGTTACTAACATAAACTAGTCCTGTTCAGTTCCTAGTTGATAATTTCACTATCACTGATTCAACTTCCACTTAAAATATTTTTTTACTAGGTGCCTACTATACACCTGGCACGCCCAGAACCGAGCAGTGAATACAGCGGAGTCCCTGAGGGAGAGAGACCATACCAGGCGGGCAGTGTGGGCTCTGTAGACACAAAGGCTGGTAAAGGCCCTGGGGAGGAGGTGACAGTGGAGTCACCTGCCCTAACGAAGGGAGGTCCAAGCCAGGCCGGAAATGGCAGACGAGTACACACAGCAGTTGAGCATCAAGTTCAAAGGCACCAGGAACAATCCACTTGGTTTGTCCAAGAGCCAGTAAGAGCGCCAGTGTGGCCAAGGTCAAGCAAGCGAAAAGTTGGAAAAGATAAAGGCAAAAAGAGAAGTGAGGTGAAGGGTTACTGTATTCAACAAGCAAGAAGGCTGGCAACAGAGAGGAGGCCATCAAATGAGACCCTACCCTGAGTATCTAAGAAAGCAAAGACTAAAATTTCAAAGGCACCAGAGCCGCTCAAACGGAGGAGGGGGCAGCAGCAGACGGAGACGAGGACCAAGAGGCAAAATCACAAACTTGGGGGGGCTCCAGGGCTGATGCGGCTCCCGGGAGTTTCTGAGCAGGGCCGGCCTACACATTTCCTCGGGTGCTTACAGTTTAAAAGACCGGATAGCAAACTCGAGAGCTCTACCTTCAACATATCTCGGTACAGCTGCTTCTCATTCCTGCAAGGGCTACTCCCCACAGCCATCGTCCTCTGTGACTTTTCCCTGGGTTACGGCAACAGCCTGTCCATTGGTTTCCTGCATTTATCCAATAAAGAGTGAATTTAATGCCAAAGGCAGGTCTAAGGTGGGCAGAAAGAGGAAAAGAGGTCACTGGAGCAGCCCCAAAGGTCAAGGCTAAGCAGGAGAAGACAGACCATGATGGTCAGTAAAAGAGGAGGAAAACCTTCACCAGAAGAGTCTGGTATACAGGAGGCTAAATGAAGGAAGAACACTCAGTATCCACAGGGGAATTGTTCCAGGATCCCCCGTAGACACTCAAATCCTCGTATGCTCACGTAAACAGGCACAGTCTGCGTACATAAGAAGCACGCACCCTCTCATATACTTGAAAGCATCGCTAGATTACTTATAATAGTACCTTATACAATGTAAGTGCTATGTAAATAGATGCTGGCACAACAAATTCAAGTTTTGCTTTTTGGAACTTTCTGGAATTTCCCTCCCCAGAATTTTGTATCGGTGGTTGGTTGAATCCATGGCTGCAGAACCAGGGAACCTGCGGATGCTGAGGGCCAGCTGTCTTTAGACAGGAGGAAGTGACTGCGGCCGTGAGCTACTGCAGAGAGTGGACTGAACGGCGAAGGGAAAGACCCCATCAAAGCCAGGCCTTCAGCAGGCTGGGCCTTTTCCTTTGAACCATAAATTATTATTATATTTTTTAAATAAATTTATTTATTTTATTTTATTTATTTATTGTTTCTGGCTGCGTTGGGTCTTTGTTGCTGCTTTGTTGCTCTTCTCTAGCTGCAGTGAGTGGGGGCTACTCTTCGTTGCAGTGCGCGGGCTTCTCGTTGCGGCGGCTTCTCTTGTTGTGGGTTTGAACCATAAATTATTATTATATTTTTTAAATAAATTTATTTATTTTATTTTATTTATTTATTGTTTCTGGCTGCGTTGGGTCTTCGTTGCTGCGCACGGGCTTTTCTCTGGTTGTGGCAAGCAGGGGCTACTCTTCGTTGCGGCGCACGGGCTTCTCATTGTGGTGGCTTCTCTTGTTGCGGAGTACAGGCTCCATGTGCGCAAGCTCAGCAGTTGTGGCATGTGGGCTCAGTAGTTGTGGCTCGCGGGCTCTAGAGCACAGGCTCCGTAGTTGCGGCACACGGGCTTAGCTGCTCCACGGCAAGTGGGATCTTTCCAGACCAGGGCTCGAACCCGGGTCCCCTGCACTGGCAGGCGGATTCTCAACCACTGCGCCACCAGGGAAGCCCGAACCGTAAATTATGTAGAGATGTGTTTTTAAATTGCTCAATATACCGCTGCGTGCAGGATCCTATATTTCTACATTAGAAAAAATAGTTAGATACATATTTTAAAACTATAGTGTTTACTTACTATTGTTTGCGCTCTTCCTTTCAATTATTAGGAGAGGTAAGTTTTATTCCTTTAATACTAGTTTTGCTTTATACATTTTGAGGAATGTCTAGGAATTTATAAAAGTTTAAGAGTTATATCTATTTCTATACTTACTAAATTCTAGGTGAAATGAGCCTTTTATTGTTATGTAGTTGCCCTCTACATCCATAATAATTCTTGTCTGCCTGAAAATTTTTTGCACAGAATACTAATAGCATAATACTAATCTCTTTTTTTTTCCTGGTTATTATTTGTCTGGTATACTTGTACTCATGTTTTATGTGACAGCTATTCAAACTGAAAATCAGGACTCATTAGTAGGTAGGAAAATTCTTTTTACTATTTATTTATTAATTTATTTTACTTAAGTAGAACAAAACAGAATGACATTGAAGAGAAAACCCTTAGACTTTAGTGTAAATAATAAGGCTGAGTATGTTTTGTGAAATATGTAGGTCCGTTATTTACAAATAGCTCTGAAATACACAAACAGGTATACGTGCACTAAATCTCAAGGCAAAACACATTTCTTCCTGTAAGTCAAAGAAAAATGTTTGAACATCGCTGTTTTGGATACAGCCTATAAAGAGCAGAGAGCTAGAATTTATTTTTTAATCACACTCTAAATAACCTCTGACCATTCACCATTAGTATATCTGCATCTTACTTGTGATTTCTATTTATCCTGTTTCCCATGCCTTTTCTCTATCTCTTTCCTTCTTTTTGATCCCTACGTTTCTCTAATACCTACTTACCCAACTACGGTTTAAGTTATATTTCTAATGTTTGAGCTGTTATCCTCGTATTTAAGTTATATTTCTAATGTTTGAGCTGTTACCCTCGTATTTAGCCTATATCTGTTCTTGAGGGAATTTAACTGTGCAAACAAATACAGGCTGCCAGTTACATTTTCCCACCACTTTGAACATATAATCCCTCCATTGTCTTGGCATCAATCATGCTGTAAGAAGTCTGAATTTTTCTCTGCTTGCTTTTTTTTTTTTTTTTTTTTTTTGCGGTACGCGGGCCTCTCTCACTGTTGTGGCCTCTCCCGTTGCGGAGCACAGGCTCCAGACGCGCAGGCTCAGCGGCCATGGCTCACGGGCCCAGCCGCTCCGCGGCACTGGGATCCTCCCGGACCGGGGCACGAACCCGCGTTCCCTGCATCAGCAGGCGGACTCTCAACCACTGCACCAACAGGGAAGCCCTCTCTGCTTGCTTTTAACATCCTCTCTTCTTCTTTTGTACAACACTATTTTACTATAATTTGCCAAAGTATGCATTTAGTTTTATTCGCCCTGTTTGAGATTTGTTGTTAATCCTGCATTTAAGGACACACATCACTCACTGATTCTAGAAAGTTCTCAGCTATTTTCTCTTCAGATTATTTCCTCTTCCCCATCCTTTTTATTCTCTTCTTCAGAGTTCCTGTTAGAAAAGGGTGGACCTTCTCATTCTCCATGTTACATAAACCTGCTTTCATAATTTCCATCTGTTCATCTCTGTGCTACGTTTGGGGCAAATTTTCTCAGATCCACCTTCTTGTTTACTAAGTTTTCAGCTATGTCTAATCTGCTGCTTTATCTATCCAATGATTTCCAGAACTTCTGTCCTGTTCTTTTTCAAATCTGCTTGGTTATTTAACAGCCTCCTGTTCCCCACTGACACTTTAGAACAACCTGTATTAACCCTCACACTCTGGATGATACCACGCATGTATCAATGGTATCTCTGATCACAGTTTCTTCTCTCATTGCCTCTACTGACGATCCATGCACCTTCACTCATCTTATAAGCCTAGCTACACTCTCAGAGTTTTGAAGATCACATTATTCCCACTGAGACAGGCATGTTGATTTTAAAAACCCATACTGTGAAGTCAGATAGCTAAATCCAAATCAAAATTGCGTCACAAACTATCTATGTGAATGCAGCTTAAATCAATTTTGTTGTGCCTCTGTTTTCATCTGTAAAATAAGGATAACAAGTCTTTACCTCCCAGGGTTTGGGTAAATGAAATATACAGTTTACAAATTACAAATATATAAATCATAAATAGCACATAGCTGGCACAGTGCCTGGCTCTTAACAGCCACTCGATGGTGACAATACATCAATGTCATCATCTCCATCAGTATTAGCAGTAGCATCTATATCACCCTTCATTTGAAGATGGTCAGCCAAATCTTCCTTACTTTTGAGGATCCAGGCTCCACTAAAAACAATAGCTTACTCAATTTTACTTGAAATTAGGTAAAATAAGTTGGCTTAAAAGAACAAAAGCAAAGCTTGTATACACAGGGATCTACATTCAACACTTTACTGAGCACTAAAACTATTGCTGTAATGAAGGCTGCCTCTGACATGTCTGCATAAATTCAGAAGGTAAGAAAGTTGTGTTGATTAAAAATACCTAGAGGTATTTTCAAGTAACTTTTAGATATTCTTAGTTTTTAAACACTTATTTAATTAATTGACCAAATAGATGGAAGTCAAATCTTTGCTAGCCAGTGATGAAAAGCAACCAAACTATATTCTCACGGACTATTTTGTTAGCTCGGTTCCAGCTATTTGATAAATTTGAAAATACAACTATATTTCTTTGATAAACCGTATCTGGGTCAAGATTTTATTCAACTAAACATTTACTCACCTAAACATGTTTGTTTTTCTTTTTAATCTTTCTAATCTTCTCAGCTTAGATCCTTGAACTGAAAGTTACTGACATTTGAATGCTCTCTTCACTCTATAACCATCTTTACTTCTGCAGCGTTATCTATAAAAACGGGAACCACTGTGGAAGAACCCCGTTCTATAAGTTATACTTCTCTCAAATGTGTTTTTAGATGTATAATTTCCTACAAACATCTTGGTTTACTTAAACGTGAAAAAAATTATTAGGAGAGAACCAGGAAAAGGACAATTTATAGGGAATTCTTTTAACTGACCTTGAACTGTTTTAGTTTCATTAAGGTCAGTATGACTCACTAAGAGATTACTTCCTAATTTTCTAACGTTATGTGTGAACATCCAAGAGACGCTGACTCTCTTCGGCGGGCTGTGGATTACTATACGGGGCACAATAAAGCGAGCTCTGCAGCCCATTAATAAGGTAATTGGGTGTGGTCTCCTCCAGGCACAGGGAGTCCTGCTGCACAAAAGGGTGCCAGCAGAACCGGAAGTAAAAGGACTAGGGCTTGAGTCCTCAGAGCAGAGGCGGCACAGAGCAGCACTGACAAGAGAAGTGCGAGGAGCGAAAGGTCATCACAAAAGCATGAGATCAATCAGACGGCTCAGCAAGTCCCGGTCGGTGGTGCCCCAAGACAGACCACACAGAAGTGTAGAAGGGATCACTAGTTAATAATTACCGGCCAACTCTACTTACACAGGAGTCCCAATGACAATCAGTGTGAAAATTAAGCATAGATAATCATCCTCTTGTGCGTGTGTCTAATATGCAAAACAAATCAAGTTCGAGTCACCCCAAAGTAGGTTTGTAATCTTACTTCCACTCCTCTGGTGGGTGTGCAAGTTCATACTTCTCCCTCACATTGGAGACACCCATATCCAAATGGAGCCAGTGAACCTCCTCTGACCGCAGGTGACTGAGGCGAAATCCATAGCAGGCCACGTGCTTTACTTTGTGACTGTCCACTATCTTCTGAATGATGCCCTAAAACATACCCCCCACAAAAACGACTGTTATAAACAAAAAACTGCATGCTAAAAATTAATGCAATGTTCATTTCTTTTAGTTAATTATCAGAAATCTTTGGTAAAAGAGTATCAATTTAAATAAATCACATAATTTTACTTAGAAATCTTTTTTCACAAAAAGTATTTTTATGAACAAAGAAAAGTTTTTTAAAAACCACAAAAAGAGGCACTTCCCCTTTCTTTATTGATTGCTGCAGCTCCACCTCTGCGTCACCCCAACTCATCAAAGCACACGGCCACACCTCAGGTGGCTTCCTAAGAATGAGACCTGTGGAAGGTTATACTTTCTGAACCAACGATATTGTTGAGAACAGGCTGCAACCTTAATATCATTTTTTAAAAACACACATTTAGGAACATATAATTAAGGCCATGTTTCTGATAGTACTGATGACATATGAAAAGCTACTTAAAGTTAGGCCTAGCCACCTGCTCTTTGCTCTCTATAGGTTAACATGCAGCAATTCACAATAGCCCCCAACCTAACCTTTCTAACACGTGTGCCCCATGAGTTCAGAGGAGATGAAGGTGACCTTTGAAGGAGGGCATCAGGGAAGGCTCCCTAGAGAAGGTGGCGTTTACCCTGGGGCTGTGGAAAAGAAAGTGTTATTAGAACTGATTCTTGCCCTGTGCCCACAGAGATGTGTAAGTCATGCGTCTATGTTTGTAAATGGGTAGCACACGTGGAAGACACCTTGGGAATACGATGGAGACCATCTGCCACCCTTACGTAAGCGGGTGCTAATCACCATCCACTGCAATCTTCTCAATATTTTAGCACATTAATAAGGTTTTTTTTTAATGATTCTGACATTAACATGAAAATGTCTATAATGGAAAATCAGAACTATCTATTAGAGAAAAACATCACTGGGTTTTAAGGTTAGCAATTAACTGAAGCTAACACATAACTTATAAATGTAAGACACATCTTAAAAGTTCTGCACACGCTAGTATTTATTATGGCACAATGCTGTTGATAATACAATTAAGGATGTCCCCAGCCCTACCCATAAGAACAGATAAATAATAACATGTACTATATTCAAAAACTGTCAAGGACCCAGCGAGCCCACACCACGGGCAGGACGTGTGCCGCACTCCTGTAGCTGCACATGCCGACCGTCCTTCCTGACTCCTCAATCCCCAGGACAAGGCTGTGCATCGAGCCCAGGAGAGCGGCAGAGGAAGGATGGAGGGAGGGAGCAAACGTGGCCCCAGAGGGAAAGCATGAAAAAGAACCCGGCGGAAGAGCTGACAACAGCTTCAGGAAGAAGATGAACTCTTACTGGGACAGGAGGCATGTCTGCAGCCTGCAGAACTCGGGGGCGGGGGATTGGGGTGGTACCTGGGATGAGCATAAAATGTCTTTTCTGGCTTCTGGATTCAAGGCCTGAATTTCTGACAGGGCCACCGTGAATGACAGTGCAGGCTGAACACCACCCAAGGGCATCGATGCTGCCAGGGGATGGTGGGAGCCCAGATCCAGCCCCAAGCTCGCCTGCAAATCTTGTGCTCTGGGGTGCGGGATCTGCCTACAGGAAGGCCATCTTTTTCTGCTAATTCTCTGAAAGGCGACTTGGGCAGCTTCTCCTTGCCAACATCCAAATCCCTGAGCTGCAAAGGACAGGCGCTGGCGCCTCTTTCAAACTGCCACAAAAGAGCCTTTGTCTCTCGCCCCCACTCTGCCAGCGTACTCCCGAGAGCACACAGGCTCTAGTTACCCTGCTCATCTCCCCTCGATTCCACATCACCCCCAGATCTTTGTGTCTTGGTCTGTCTACCCCTCCACACCCAGATGCAGAGTGTACGGCAGGGCACAACCATTCCTTATACTTGTATTTGCCATCAACACCCCGGGAGAAACCCCATCTTCGCTGGGTGCCTGCCCTGATGACCCCTCGCTCAGCACAGGTGACCCCTCATGTCCTCTGACTCACGGGCACACACAGGAGCCCACCTGCAGAGAAGCAGTATCAATTAGAGGGGCTTAGTCCAAAAACATGGTGATGATTAGGGGGAAGGCAGGTTCCTAGTCTTGAAGTCTTGTGGAATAGACAGAATTTTAGTCAGTTCACTTGATCGCACTGCCAGAAGACACCGGAATAATTTCAAGTCTGGGTTTGCGTAACCAGAGTCCCCAAACTGTAGGACCTGGTACCTAAACCAGGTTGCAATTTCACTCGCCAATGAACAATTAAGCAATAAACACAGGCATTCCCTTTTATTTCACTTTTTGCTTGATGCTTCCATACTGAGTTCCATCCCAGTCTCATTCTCTAATACTCTCATAAATGCCACTTCGGACTTAGTCTGCATAGCAGGCAAGGTTATGAGTGGACAAGGTGCTTAAATATTTGATGCTAAATGTACATAAGTACTCAGTAAAAAGTACCGATAATTTTGAGAACCAACTATTTGGTTCTGAATAACTGAACAAATAACTTTGAGAACTAAATTTTTAGTGAGAAATGCAAACTCAACGCTACCATATGGAAACATTACCATTTCCATATAACACACACACACATACGTTAGTATATGTGTATGTTATTTCCGGAATATGTACATTTAGAAAAGGGACTGCCTCTAGGGAGCTAAGAGGACAAGGGTTCATAATACGCCACTGATGGTATCCAAATTAAACTTCTCATCCTGGCTTTAAAGGCTCATGACAATCTAGTCCTACAATACACAAAGCAACACTCAGCTACTCTGAAAACTCCTTTTATTCATTTATATCACAGCCCAGGCCTTAGAAACATACACTTTTCCTGATTAAATTCTGATGTTAGATATTCACAGTAAAGGATTCTTCTCAAACTTGGAAATAAAAGAAGCCAGTGTCCGCATCGTGCTTGTATTTCATCAGGAACATAGCAATTCAGCCATTTTACTACTGGGAGATAGTTATTTTCTTTTTTGTTTCCTTGTTTTGGGGGAAAGGGAGGTGGAAATGCAAGTAATCCTGCCAGGAGCATCCTTCTAGTTGTTGTCATACATATGTACAGGCACTGCTTAGAAACAGACGTGCTGGGTCAAGAGCTACTTAAACTATGACATTTTGGTAAGTACAGCCAAACTGTGCACCAACAAAACTATACCGATTACACTTGACACATAATGTGACAGACTGTCCCTCATCTCATACCAATAATGGATGAAATCAATCTTAAAACGTTTATCAATGTGATGGACCAAACGGGTGTGGGGGAGGGGGGCGGTGGTTGCTGTTATAATTTACGTTTCCCTGATTGCTGACTAGTGAGATGAGGCTGTAATTGTGTTTGTTTCTGAAAGTTCTTGTGATGACTTTGCTTGCTTCAACCTGGCCACTTATCTTTTAGACAACGCTTTGAAAAGAAGTGACCTTCTCCCCGGTGGAGAGCACTCATACGGCCGCGTCCTTCATATCCGTTCACTCGTGAATGTGCACCCCTCAGCTGTTCATCAACCACCTAAAGGCCCGCTGCATGCCTGGTGCTAGCGCCCCGATGACAATGAGATGCGATCCTGACCCTGAGAAGGCTTAGAGTTGAGCAGGAGGAGGACATGATAATGAATGCATGCAGTAGAGTAATTCATCTGTGGGGAAGGTAAGGCGGGGGACAAGATGATAATGGACATTTCATATTTTTATCTATCTCCTCACAGGCAGTTTGCAACAGTTCTCCACTTATCACAAGAGGAGGTATCTGAGGTCACACGTATTGGTCTTAACACTGCTCATGTCTTTACTTCCACCTAAGAATTGATTTGTCTTTTATCCTGTCCAGGGGTTATTCTTCTCAGTGTGCTCTCTTTCAGATACTCTTTACATTTAGGAATCAATGGGTTCCTACCACTCTTCTCTGATCGAACCTGTAGAGGTAGGAGCCTAGCATCATTCAGTTACCAAAACAAGAGGCGGAAATCCAGTCCTGCTCTCCAACAGCCAAGGCATCATCTCCTGCTCTTGGCTCAGCAGCAGACGAGGGGCCCACCTAACAGTCCTCGAGACAAAGCATGCACTTTTGTCTCGACAATCCAGAGTCACTCGTAGTTTCTCATCGCTACTGTAACAAATGACCACAAACTTAGGGGCTCAGAATAACACAAATGTGTGACTTTCCAGTTGTGTAGATCACAAGTCTGAAATGGGTATCACTGGGCTAAAACAAAGGCATCAGCAAGGGTGTGCTGCTTGCTGGAAGCTCAGGATGGGTAACACGGAGCCAGGTCCTGTCGGTCCTTGTGGGCCACTGGGGGAATGTGGCCTTTCTCTGGGAGAAATGGGGAGCTACTGGGTGTTTTGAGCAAATTACTGATTAGAAGACCAGCATGTTAGAGAAACAGTCCAGGAAGCAGAACGTAAAAGTGGGTGACCGGTAGCATGGAAGGTCACAGGGCAAGACGGGGAGAGGAATGGGCTAGGGGCTCCTGAAGGACTTGAATATTGACTCCAAATAGAGAGGAAGGCATTGAAGGGTTCCGAGTGGAGGAGTGATGTGCTCTGGCTCTCATGTTACCAGGACCGTTCTGGCTGCTGGGTTGTGATGTCAGTTAGGAGACCACGCGGCTCCAAGAAAGGTGTGCAGTTGAGGTCCTAGGAGGTGGGGGATTCCAGGTACACTCTGAGGACAACATGGACAGGATTAGCTAATGTATTCGATGCGGGGTATAAGCAAAAGGAGTAAAAGATGATGCCAAGGGCCCTACTTAACTAAAAGAAGGGGAGACCCTTCCTCTGAAGCGCTGATGGTTCTTTTGGAGAAAGAAAGGCAAAGACAGAGCAGAGAGGGACAGATGCAGCTGGGCGGCATTAGGTCTTAAACTGAAAATGAAACAAATCAGAACGGGGTACAGTTGTGGACTAGGCAGAGCATGGGATGAAACCATGGCCACGGCTTTAAGAGCCTCTGAAGACGTATGAGGCCAGCAAGGGAGCCAGCCTCTCACACCCCACTACAGTACTTCCCTCTGGGTCCATACTTCTTCATGCTCTGTGATGTCATCTAGCTGTGTTTTCAAAGAGAGCCTATGGTATGAACTTCCTACCTCCTTATTTCTCTACAGATACCTTCACTCCATGTTTTTGTGATTGCTAATGTATTTGGTATAGACTCCAGAGGTACAAGCTGTTCCCCAGAGCCTCTGAGGACACTGCTCCAATGTTATCCTGCATCCACCATCACAGATTAAAGTCTGATGTAACTGTTCTTTTTCCTAAGTAGGAGACTTCTCTGGTAGAATCTGGATCTTCTCTATACCCTTATTATTCTGAAGTATCACTACAATGTTTCTAGGTGACAAATCTTATTCAGTATTGTCCACCATGGGTTAATCTTGGCTCTTCTGCACTGACCCCACACTTATCTCCAGAGCTGCCTGAAGCATGGTACTGACACTCAGCTATGGCCAAGATAAGTGATGTTTGCGACCATGGGCTACTGATTATCTGGGGCAGGACACAACTAGCCTGCACCACTGTTTAGTAATCATAACTGGATTTCCAACTTGCACCTGATTTTGGTGGCACTTGGGCAGTTACACAGGGCAAGGCTGGCTACGGAGATGGAACGTGCCTCTGTGCCCATCTCACAGATCCCACCAAAAGGAGGCCTCAGCCCTCCTCACACCTGGGCACTGCACACCTGGCCGGTGATGGCTGGGAGCACCCAAGGCCACGAGGCCTATGCCTGAGATGTCCAAAGCGCTTCAATGAGTACCGTTTTCCTACTGCTGCTGTATATACTCTATCTATTCCCAGTGGAGTCCTGTGAATCCTTTCAGCATCCTCTATACAATTAATGTACAATTAGCACAAATATGCAATAGGAGTGAAATCTATTAAAGCATGAGAAATAAAACCTCTGTAATGAATTATTACAAGAATCCAGATTTTTCCTGGTAAAAATAAACCTTTCAACTCCTCCTAAAGTTTGGTTCTTCTGAGTCAAGCAGTCTCTCAGAAAATTACTTTCTACAGAGCACAGCTGTCCAGCAGAAATATAATGCAAGCTACATATGTTGTTTTAAAATTTCTAGCAGTCACTTTAAAAAAGTGTAAGAAGAAACAGGTGAATTCAATTTTAATGATATAGTTTCTTTAACCTAGCATGCCAAGAACAAAATTATAACAAATTACTGATGAGATTTTACATTCTTTTTCATACTAAATCTCTGAAATCCAGTTGTATTTTTACACTTACAAAACATCAATTCAGACTAGCTGCATTCAAGTATTCAGCAGTTGCACACGGCTACCACATCGGGCAGCGCAGCAACAGAGTCTGGGACTCAATCTAATTATTCATCAACTCTGGATAACAATAAGCTACCTCCTTTCAGAAAACAGTTGATTTTTAGATCCATCCATTAATTAATTTACATGAAAATACTGCATTTTCAAATGTTACAGCAGTAGAAGGAAGTGGGTTATGAATAATACCCACCTGCCATCACAGTGACCCAGTACTATGTTGATTTCATGCTATTCCAGGAGAGGGCTGGGGTCAAGCAATGCCAATAGAGGTTTCTCTGCCTCATGTTGAAAAATCAATCATCAACTGCTAAGACTTGCTAAATTTCAAACATTTATCAATTACTGTGAAATAAAACAACTTGCTCTTTGGCCACACAGATTTGCTCATATTGATCTTCATAAAAGTTTAACAAATATGTTCTAATAACTTATGTATTTGTATCTGGTTTAAATTTTTCTTCACAGTATGAATGTTCTGATGTCTGGTAACATTTTAACATTGGCTAAAGGCGGACATGTGTCAGTGATCACTGGTTCTCTTCGTGGTATGATTCCTCCCATGTGCAGTACCTATGATACTAAAACCATGGCACATCTGTCACGGAGTCCTTCCCAGGTGAAATTTCTGATAAAATAAATTATGAAAATTTGCTAATGTCTTGTCAAATTCATAATCTTTGAAAGGCTCCCCTCCTGCACAAATGCTGTGAAGTTTATTAAGTCTGATGCAATGGTTTAAAGAATTTCCTCTCTCATTATATCCGAAATTTATAAAAACTAGAACATACCCTAACAGCCTTCCCATAAACGTTACCTTTATAAGGTTTCTCTCCAGTGACTGTGTTTATAAGGTTAAATATAAAACAGAACTATAGAAAAACTAGAAAAAGCCAGCAAGCTTCACAGAAAGCTTGTAAGAAGAGACTACTATATTTCAAGTATAGCACATGGATAGATACTAACACATGTTTCAATCCTGAGTGAATGATTCTCCTTTTAATAATTAGTCCGTTTGAATAGTCAGTATTACAGTATCACAGAGGTAACAGAATATTATATATAATGCATATGTAATATGTAGCCTTAAATCTAAATTCTACCAATCCCTTTATTGTACTTAAAAGCAGTTAAGGCATATAAGTCAAAGAGTACAAATTACTTTGTTTCTTTATTACTGAAAGCAGGGGAGATACATCTGATGGTCCTACTCGCTGGACACTTGTCCTCCTTAAAGATGAATAGGGACTAAGTGAAAGAGCAGGAAGGAGGAGGGGTTTCTTCAACACTTGATCAAAGTAAACATCCTGAAAATTTACATTTTGAACTCAGTTTTCTGAGATCCTGGTGCTCACTCCTCACTCGCAGCAACCTCTGCCTACACTGTGCTCCCCTCACAATTCTCCACCACCCACTCTCATCAGCACCCAGAGGAAAGTGTGTCCAGCTACCTCTCACAGTCACACGCAGTGACACCCCTGCCAGCCCTCGTCATCTGCAACACCCCGGGAAGCACTGCCTGCACCGCACTGCAATTAAGGCCATGGGCATCTCGCCCACAACAGACTGGAAGCTGTATGACCAGGACCTTTAATATCCCCAGAACCTTGCCAAGTATTTGGTATATAGAAGATATACATATATTTTTTTTAAGAATCTATCCTACCTGGAGTCATGCAAACACCTTCAAAATTACACTTCCTAGAAAATAATTTATTTCAACAGTATTAGAGGCTATTTTAATTCCTTTGTTCCCTTGTATACTTCAAAGAATTTTTTTAAAAACAGGAGAGAAAAACAAGTCAATGGCATTATATGAATAATATGATGCAGTTACTATTTTTCTAAGAAATTTTACATAAATTAAAACTCTGGTCCGTCACATATTAACTCAATAAATACTATAGAGAAAAGTTAACATCTCTGAAATATGGGAATACAAATTATTACTCCACTTTTTTTGGTATGTGCCATTAACATTTAACCTACATATACACTGAGGATGTGTCCTAGGAAAATGTACTTACCCTGACGTCAGTAGCATCTCCATGCCTGATAATACTGGCCCAAGTGGTTGGCTCACTGTTGCTTTCAAAATAATGAAAGACCTTCAACACTCGCTCCATGGCCCCAGGGGAACGTTCCACACCGGTACCCAGGTGAGTCTTGGTACTTGAATTCGGTGTGTGATTCAAGTTTGGGTCAAGGTAAGCAGCTGCCATTATTTTGCTAGATGCTAGGTATCTGTCATATTCTGTAAAAGGAAAAAAAAATTTTCAGTGTACAATATTTGAAATCTACTGATTAAAATATGTTTTGTTGATACTGACATCACAACACTGTTCTTTATTCTCTCCCTATTTTGTTCTATGCAGAAGTTGAGCCTGAGGAGAACTGGGACCTAATCTACCAAGGTAATCACTGTATTCCATCCCCCACCCCCTGCCACCCCCAGACCCAGAGCAGTACCTGATTCACAGCAGAATAATAAATAATGGTTAAACAAAGTATTAAAAGGCCAGGAACCCTATCTCAACTCCGTCAAAAATCACTGTGTTATCTGTAAACAACATAACAGCGCCCTCCTTTTAAATCACAGCCTTTAAATTTGTGAGAAAATCTCACTGGAGAGCCAAATATGTTAATTTTGCTGCCTACTTTTGAAAACTTTTATGTGAAATACAAGTTCTTTCTTCATACACTGAAAATTCAGTCACAACTGAAAACAAAACAAAACCAAAAAGCACATATGACTAAGTTTTTAAAAGTGTGATAGGGGACTCCCCTGGTGGCTCTGTGGTTAAGAATCCACCTGCCAATGCAGGGGACACAGGTTCGAGCCTTGGTCCAGGAAGATCCCACATGCTGCGGAGCAACTAAGACCGTGCGCCACAACTACTAAGCCTGCGCTCTAGAGCCCGCGAGCCACAACTACTGAAGCCCGTGCGCCTGGAGCCCGTGCTCCACAACAAGAGAAGCCACCGCAAGAAGCCCATGCACTGCAATGAAGAGTAGCCCCGCTTGCCGCAATCAGAGAAAGCCCATGTGCAGCAACGAAGACCCAACGCAGCCAAAAATAAATAGATGAATAAATAAATTTATTAAAAATAAATAAAGTGTGATAGGAGGACGTCCATTTGAATGTGAGGGACTAGCTCAGGCAAGACCACAACTCCCACTGAGAAAACTCAGAGAAGCCAGATTAGAAAACAATCCAGATGTGTGGAGCCCAAGACACTAGGAGGTGACACAGATGGAGAAGGAACAGGTCCTCAACAGCTGCCTTTCCCCAAAGGGCGTTTGCCAATTCTGGGCATTCAAGACCCTGAAGAGCTAAGGAAAAGGCACTAACACACACACACACACAACACACACACACACACACAACACAACACACACACACACACACACACACACACACACACACACACACACACACACGGTGCTATCTGTCCCTTGACGACAGCCACCAGTCCTGAAACCAAGCCCAGTGGGCACCTCCGAAAGCAGAGGGAAGTTGAAGACACACAGAGGGGATGAGGGGCACAGCTGATTATATACCCCCTCCTACCTTTTGGCAGCATACAGATGATCTGAACAGCATGATGAATAAACGATCTAACTGACATATAACATACTACACCCAACAGCAACTCATCTTTGCAGGTGAAATAGTTACTAAAATTGACCACGTGCTAGGTGAAAGCACAAGATTCAGTAAATATCAAAGGACTAAAATTACTGAGTGTATGCTCTGTGTTGTGTCTAGCATTAAGCTGGACACTAACAAAAGGATAACTAGCAAATTCCCAACTGTCTGGAAATTAAGCAATGTATTTCAAGTAACTTATTAGCCAAACAAGGAACTCAAACCCTCAAAGGGTTTCTAGGGCGCTGAAAATACTCCGTATGTCACTATAATGATGGATATGAGTCCTTATACGTTCGTCCAAACCCACAGAATGTACAACGCCAAGAGGAAACCGCCATGGGAATGACGGACTTTGGGTGATTATGATGTATCATTACAGGCTCACCAACTGTAACACACATACTGCTCTGGTGGGGACGCTGACAACGGGGAGGCTGTGCACGTACCGGAGCAGGAGGTACGCGGGAAACCTCTGTACCTTCCCCTACATTTTGCTGTGAACTTAGAACTGCTTTAGGAAAAATAAAGTCTTAATTTTAAAAAAGCAATCAATGTAATTCACCATATTTTCAGAAAGGAGAACCAGAGTTATCTTAATATATGCAGAAAAAGCAAGTGATAAAGTTTACCAAACACTCATAATAAAAACTCTTAGCAAAACAGAAATAGGAAAATATTTCCTTAATCTAATGAAAGTAGCTACATTAAACTTAAATTAATACTGGTGGAAAAGAGTCCCTCCCCCCCCCCCACCCCAGCCCCCAAGACTGGGACTAAGTCAAGAATGCCCAGCATTACCATCCCTAATTTGACAGTGTTCCAGAAGTCTTAGCCAGGTTCCACAGGCAAAAAAGGGAGGTAAAACATAGGGTATGAAGGAAAGAATAAAACCATCATTATTCACAGACTACATGACTATGTATGAAGAAAATCTGTAAGAATCTAATAGATAAACTAATGGAATTTATAAATGAATTTAGCAAGGTTGCTGGATCACAACAAAATCAACTGTACTTCTGATCATCTTAGTTATCTCTTTCGCTCCCCAAATGAGATGGTAAGGATGAATAAATATATTATCAATTGCTTCCTGAAAAGAAACACCACACCTCCAGAGTGGTCAGAAGAAATGATATACTAGTGATGAAGTGACGGAAAATCACTACAGTTGACCCTTTAACAACACTGGTTTGAACTGCCCAGGTCCACTTATATGCACATTTTTTTTCAACAGTAAATAAACACTACAGTACCACACAATCCCTGGTTGGCTGAATCCCCAGCAGCAGAACCAGAGATACAGGGGAACCCTTACACGGGGGCTGACCGCAAGTTATACGCAGATTTTCGACTGCGCGGAGGGGGCTGGCACCCCGGGGCCCACGCTGCTCAAGGTCAGCAGGACACGTAACAGTGAGCGTGTCAAGGCAGGAGCTCAACCAGAAACAACACACAATCTGGATATACCTCTGTGGCTAAGAATCAGTGGCAAAACCCTGCATAAACCTTCAAAAAGTAGGTCTAAACATTCTTTAAAAGATAAACCATTGCTGTAATGTCACCAGAGCGAAGCAGTTTTCCTAAAACAGAATGTGTCAAAATCCGATCCGTGCTATAAATTCTCAAACTGGCAACATCTCCACCAGCGAGCCTTCCTTGACCCTTCTGGACAGTTCCGTGTGAGTGTCAGTTAACCACCACCCACTCCCCCGTTGGTGGCGTTCCAGTCTGTCTTTACGATGGGTTTGCAGATTCAGAAAGCCTGGCATCTGGGTCACAAAACCGTGGATTAGTCAGTTTGTGGGATGGTGTCCACTACGGAATGAAAAGTCCCAAGCGTTGCTCTCTACTACACTGACTATTCTGTTTCCAAACAATTAACAGAATTCTCTGTTGTTCGTGTAGTTCTCTATTTGTTTTTGATCCATGGCTAAAGCCGTACAATTGGGGCTGCCAACTCTCTGTATCTCTAAGTGACAAAAGCCCTTCCCCCTCCTTTACCAGAGAGGTAGGCTTTTATAGGATTTTGTAATTGTAGCCCTCTGTAATCTGCGGCCAGTTGTATTTTTTAGAACTTTTCAAGATTAACCAGTCATAGGCATTGGCTACTTATGCACACTACAGAATATCTTTTTCAAAAAACTATCAAAGACGTGGAAATGAAAAGATTTCTAAAGTTGGCTTATTTATGTGGTTTAGACCCCCTACTCTTCCAACTATCTGTGGTAAAGGACCAGTTTTAATTTCCAACCTGTCACAGACCAACACTTTTGTAAAATACAATAAAGAGGAATTTCTAGAAAAATGAAATTTCAAAATAAAAGCATACAAAAGCCAAGCACAAAACTTCTATCATCAGAGTCAATGAACATAAAATTACTGTCAAGTTGCTACAGAGGTTTCTAGATGCTTACACCAAATTCTACCCTTACTTTGTCCTACACTGTTAACAGTTCCAGCACCAACCCCAGTCTGCTGGCCACAGTTGGCCAAGTCCAGGCTCAGGCACCAGGCTGCCTGGTACAGCAAGAGGCCAGTGCACTGGAACGGGAAATGGGAAAGCAGATGGCCTGTCAGTGGTGGCCGCTGACCTTCCAGCTTCAGGTCTCCCTTTCATTCACATACTAACTTCAGTGCCTAACTTCTTCTTTTCTTGGGACAAGTAGGGCAGTCCCAAAGCAGGTGTGAGCAAACAGGTACTGACAAACCTTGGCACGGACCCCAAGGCTCAGCCCACAATCCGATATAAATGCTCCATAAAACAGCACATACAGAAGAGGGAGAAAAGTACAAGGACCACAACGAGCATCTTACTCCAGAGCTGCCTAGTTTAGATTCACTGTACATACTAAGATCCCACCAGGAGAGTAACCTCATTACACTTGAAATAAGCCGGCCCTTTAATAAAACTTGAGATGCTTGCCAGAATCTGAGAGAAGAAACAAAGAATGCAAATTGATACAGCTACATTTTTTTAAAAATTAAGACATCAACAGGTTTGAACAGTTTTTAAGAATTTGATAATGACCCTAAAGTAAATCCTTAAACAAACTAGACTAGTGTGAAAGTTTTCTTCTTCTTACTTTTGTTCTTTTACACAAGATTTGGGTTTATTTTCTCATAAAATATCTAACCTGAACATCCTAAATGTCCTATAGTGATTTTACTAGACAGAGAAGTTAACATTAAATTACTTAAATGTTTAATATTACAATAGCAATGTGTGGCTGTTTATACTTTCCAAACTCCCCCTTTCCCAATTCTCTTCTTCCAGTGTGACTCTGATACTCCTTTCAAGAGGCAGAGTCTACCTTCCTTCCCCTTGAATCTGGGTGGGCTTCAGACTAGGCTAAGATACATCCTAAGCTAAGTCCTAAAAGGCAACACCAAAAAAAGCAAGAAAGGAACCTAGGTTCCCATGGCTCTCTTGGGATGCTCACTCACAAACCTGACCACCATGCTGTACAGAAGTTCAAGCAACCCAAGAAGATCTGAGCTCCAAGAACCACAGGCTGAGCTAAGCTTCCAGCTGATGGGCAGCGTCAACTTCCGAGCCCTGGGGCAGAGCCACCTTGAGCAGACCCACTGGCTCCCAGCCGTGCTGCCTCAGCCAACACCACACAGAAAGAGGTGAGCTGTCCCTGCTGCGCCCTGCCCAGACTGCACATCTGAGCACAACGAATAACTCGTGTCATCTGAAGCCACTAAGTGTTGGGAAGACTTGTTTTCATCAACAGACAACTGACAGAGCATATGTTCAACTAACGTGAGCAGAGGTGGTTCTCACTTCGAGTGGGAGTGTGAGACATAAAATGACTACCAAGAGCCTTCTGAACAGTGTTTGCCTTCTTCTTCTCATTGTTAAACTAAAGATACAGAGTGAGCATCTTTTCAATGGCTTGACAAAATGCCACATTCCTTCCTAAGTTTGGGTCACCTTCCTTTTACATTTTATCCTCTGTACTTCCAGTGTCGTGAAATACCTCTGAGAGTTCCTCTAATGCGAACTTTTTTTGCCATGTCACTTCTTCAGTGACATCTTTTTTGTCACAAATATTTTCTTCATTTATGTCAATGAGACCACCTTTACTAAATTCTTTTGGCTGCACATCTAGAATGTCTGGCTCAACAGCAAAGTCAACATTCCTAGAGTCGGCTACTTTTTCTGTAACTCCATTTACGTTCAATTAGAATCTTGCAAAGTTATTTCCACAGTGTAGTAAAAGTTTCTGCCATACTGCACACCTATCACTCTGTTACTTCCTGCCAGGATGCCTGAATTTTTTCATTTGCTCAATCTCCAACTGTAGCATTAACAGCCTGTCCAAAGTCTGTCTACAGGCTTTAAAAGTTGAAACAACTCCTTGGTCCGTTGGCTGAATAATGAGATTACAGTTGCTGGTTCACACCACAGCTCTGTGCACACCTACGACTCGGCTCATTTTGTTACAGTTACCATGTTACTACCAATATTTTCAAATCTTCACTTACACCCAGTTTTACTCCCAGTGTTTTCACTTTTTGTTTCAATTCTGTATTTCATCCTCCTTGGCCAATTTCCTCCTTTGATTAGCTATTTTTGTAAAACGTCACATGGATTAATCACTGGCAAACAAGGAGGCAACACAACTACACACTCTGCTGTCTGTGTATAAACTGAACAACAGATGTGCGCTGACCAGTCACCAACAGACTTTGAGAGAAGTGACATGACTGGTCACGGATTATAATTCACACCTGTTATTTATGTAGTCATTTGAAAAATGGGTTTGTACTTCATGCAATTACTCATATACGTGGTAACCAAACTCTCAGTCACTCTGTTGAGGAACTGGTACTTTTAATTGAACCACAGAAACTGAAATTTGTGCATATTGGAACTATACAAAACATGGACCACCTGTATAACAATTCAACTAATATCTTCACAGAAAATATGGTTTTCTTTATTTCATATATGACAATTACGTAAACAGACACTTTACTTGAACTATCACTAAAATTTTTAATGTTATATTCCTGATAATATTCAACATTAGTCTTTAACATCAACTTTAATTTCTAACATCTCTAATTAACACTGAGACCGTAAAAAAGTCATTGGTGAATAATTTTTGGAGACTTAAAAAAAAAATCCTAAGGAAATCAGGAATGGCAAAATGTAACATATTTGTTTTACAAAACCCAAATTAATAAAGTGCTGACAAGATAAACGTGTTTCAAACTGAAAGTTAAGAGCATTCAGAGTATCATGACCTACTTGTGTATATTCAAACTCAGCACATCATGCACACTCACCCACAGGGAACTGAAGCCGTCTTTCCTGACAGTCATCATGTGCTCTAAGACAGTTTGATAAATCACAGCCAATCAACCAGAGGTCATGTTAAAACACAAATGTAAAGATGCTGCTTAATAATTTCCATCTTCTCTATTCCAACAGAACAATAACAACATTTAGTAATAAGAATGGATAAACAAAATGTGGCACCTCCATAGAATAGAACAGAACAGTATTCAGCCATAAAAAGGAATGAAGTACTGACAATGCTATTGATGCAACATGGATGAACCTTGAACACATTATGCTCAGTGAAAGAAGCCACACAGAAGGCCACAGGTTGTATGGCTCCATTTACATGAGCAGTCGGAACAGGTAAATCCAGAGAGACAGGAAGTAGGTTAAGTGGTTGCCAGAGGTTGAGGGGAGAGGAGTAGGGGAGTGACTGGTAGCAAGTACAAGGTTTCTTTTCGGGGGGATGAAGTTGAAGAGTGGTGATGGTTGCACAAACTTGTGTACACAGCTGCCCACTGAACAATGCAGGGAATTGGAGCACCAACCCCCTGCATACTTGAATATCCATGTGTAACTTCTGACTGCCTTAAAACTTAACTGATAATAGCCCACTGTGGACTAGAAGCCTTACCAATAACATAAACAATTAACACATATTTTGTATGTTACATGTACATCTACATATATTTTACGCATCTGTGACATACCTTTTTCTTAATTTTTTCAATATTTCTAGGCTACAGAATTCATCTGTGAATTTTTTCAAATTGTCACAAATCTCGAAAAAATTTTTCCGATATATTTACTGAAAAAATTTCGCATATAAGTGGACCTGCACAGTTCAAATCAGCGTTGTTCAAGGTCAACTGTAAACTTAAAACCACTGAATGGTATACTACAAAATGGTAAATTTTCTCAATTTTTAAAATTGATTTTTTTTAAGTACATTTTTCCACGGCTCCAACTTTTTAAAAACCAACAATGCTAACTGTTGGCAATGATGTGGAACAACCTAGAGCTTTGATACAACTGCTGGCGGGTGTGTGATGTGATACAGGCATTCTGGGAAACTGTTTCTACTACAGGTGAAAAGATATATACAGTATTACCAGCCATTCCACTCTTAAGTATATGCCGAAGAGAAACACACGCACATCTTCACCAAAAGACACATGCAATATTCATGTCAGCGTTATTCATAATAGTTCAAAACCGGAAAAAACCACATAGCCATCAATAAAATAAACTGTGGTGTATTCTTAAATGGAAAGCCATACAGCAATGAAAAACAATGAGCAAGTGCTACGTGCCACAACGCGAATGAATCTCACAGAAGTTATGATAGGCAAAACAACACACAAAATTCAAAAACAAGCAAAACCGAGTCATGGTGATAGAAATCAACTCTGGTTTCTTTTTCAGGGATACTGACTACAAGGGGCCAGGAGGGAGGCTGCTGGGAGCTGGTAACATTCTAAACACTGATATGGAAGGTGGCAGTAAAAACTGCAGCAGGCTACATATGATTTGTGCACTTTACAGTATGGATGCTATACTTCAGTTATACATCTTTAAGACTCTTACCCAACAACTGATCAACCAAAGGCAACACGCAATGCCAGAGCACACTGGCTAAAATTAATTGCCTGAGCCACAGTTACAAATCCAGCAAAGAAGCAATTCACTCGGGCACATTTTATAAATGCCAACTGTTCTTGATTTTTGCATTTCTGCCTCTGCCGCTCTTTCAATTGTACATGCACGTGCTATTCTGCAAAACAAGTAAAATGTGTGATGCCTGCAAATACGAAATTACTATTAATTTATCATCTTCTATGAAAGGAGCTCTTAACTGCATTTATGATATATGGACATACACATGCACATGTATGCATACTGATGACAGATGTCTTTAAGAATCTATTGAAGGGGGCTTCCCTGGTGGTGCAGTGGTTGAGAGTCCGCCTGCTGATGCAGGGGACCCGGTTTTGTGCCCCAGTCCGGGAAGATCCCACATGCCGCGGAGCGGCTGGGCCCGTGAGCCATGGCCGCTGAGCCTACGCGCCCGGAGCCTGTGCCCCCCAACGGGAGAGGCCACAACAGTGAGAGGCCTGCGTACCGCCAAAAAAAAAAAAAAAAAAAAAAAGTCTATTGAAGGACTGAAGGGCTTCCCTGGTGGCGCAGTGGTTGGGAATCTGCCTGCCAATGCAGGGCACACGGGTTTGAGCCCTGGTCCGGGAAGATCCCACATGCCGCAGAGTAGCTGGGCCCGTGTGCCACAGCTGCTGAGCCTGCGCTCTGGAGCCCGCGAGCCACAACTGCTGAAGCCCATGCGCCGCAATTGCTGAAGGCCGCAAGCCCTAGAGCCTGTGCTCCGCAACAAGACAGGCCACCGCAATGAGAAGCCCACGCACCACAACGAACAGTAACCCCAGCTCGCCACAACTAGAGAAAGCCCACGCACAGCAATGAAGACCCAACACAGCCAGAAATAAATAAATTAATTAATTAATTTTTTTTTAAAAAAAAGAAGAATCTATTGAAAAACATGGACATGTCCTCCAGAAAATGCCAAGA
The DNA here is from genome assembly GCF_002837175.3 of Physeter macrocephalus. Taxonomy (NCBI): domain Eukaryota; kingdom Metazoa; phylum Chordata; class Mammalia; order Artiodactyla; family Physeteridae; genus Physeter; species Physeter macrocephalus. The sequence continues at coordinate 2,437,747 of NC_041228.1, read as the reverse complement.
CACTAATAAGCACAAATTTTTGTATATGATTGCAAAGTTCATTTTCCCCTAAAACTCATACATGGGACCCCAGCTTTAAGATCAACAGTCCAGCCAGTACCAACACTCATTACAAATAATCTAAATTGTCACTTACTTAGTGGCTCTACATGCAAGGCACAAACATACATTATCTCATTTCATTTCATTTTCACCACAACTGTTAGAGGTGGGTGGTACAAGCTCCGTTAGGCAGGTATAAAAATCTAAGATGAAAGACACTCTGTATTCCAGGTTGGATTGTGACTGAGTGAGAGTGAAGCTGTGAAAAACTCTTTCAGTCCAGGTACACTGTATATCTAAACACCAAGGAGGCCATCATGTCCAGCCTAACAACATTCTCTGCCCCTAAAATCCTAAAGCTCAGTGAAGCAGTCCATTTTCTCAGCATGCACGTACACACACAACTGTTCACTGCTGCAGTCCCAACAACACTAGCAAGCTCTAAATGTAGACGATGAATAAAAGAATGAAGGAAGAACGCTGTCTAAAGCAGATTCCACTCCTACACAGGGAATCTCAGGGAGAAAGCTTGTGGATATACCACATCTTGTCACGGATACTTCTGCAACTTCTCTGGAGCTAAATGGCCATGGGTGGAGTCCATAATAGGAGGAAGGCTATTTCCCTATCTTTCCTGGTGTCATTCAATAAGCAGCTACTATGGTGAAAAAGAACAGATGGCAGTGAGGCTGGATGGAATGTGTGCCTGGGTGAACCTGGGCCACATGACACAACCCCCCACAGGTCTCCTGGCAAGGGCAACGCTAAGGACTATCTCCCTGTAGCCAGGCTGACTCCTCATTACTACTGAACACCTTAATCATGATAGACTTTCGCAAACACTTCTTTGTTACTAAGTGTATCAATAAATCCCCCAGATGAAAGAAACATGGTTAAAGTATTTTTCCGTAATTTTTTTTTTTTTTCTGGTACGCGGGCCTCTCACTGCTGTGGCCTCTCCCGCTGCGGAGCACAGGCTCCGGACGCGCAGGCTCAGCGGCCATGGCTCACGGGCCCAGCCGCTCCACGGCATGTGGGATCTT
>NC_041228.1:2414056-2435506 GCF_002837175.3 Physeter macrocephalus | reverse complement strand
GGTACGCGGGCCTCTCACTGCTGTGGCCTCTCCCGCTGCGGAGCACAGGCTCCGGACGCGCAGGCTCAGCGGCCATGGCTCACGGGCCCAGCCGCTCCACGGCATGTGGGATCTTCCCGGACTGGGGCACGAACCCGTGTCCCCTGCATCAGCAGGTGGACTCTCAACCACTGCACCAGCAGGGAAGCCCCTGTAATATTATTCTATAATTAAATATTTAAAGATGTAAATTAAAATAGAATTTATCAAAGCAGATGTTCAAAATCAATGTAGAAAACCTACATTAAATGATTTCTTCAGCACTTTAGTGCTTATAAGTTTATATCTAAATGTACCTCATATAGCATCAAAAAGATGTGCTTATTTAGGAAAAGACTAACTCAAGAGGAGTCCTTCAAACAGTAGGAAAGCCATGACACTCTGATGGTTCCACTCACTCATCTGATTCATCTCATCCACACAGCAACCCTACACGGTAGGCTCCGTTAGTCACCTCATTTACACAAGTGGACACCGAGGCACTGAGAGGTTAGGCGATTGCCCCAGATCACACAGCTGCATGTCTAGGAGTTCCCCTCCACACCAGATACTTGCCAGTCCAAGGATGAGCCACAGACCCGCAGCACTGCACCACGGGGAGTGTGCAAGCCCCAGCACAAACCTACCCAACCCCAACCAAGATCACCACATGAGCCCTATGCAAGTTTAGTCTGGTAGGTTACCTGCATCAAAACTACCAAGCTATAATTTTCTTTAGTATATCATTTACTTTCCACCTATCAATTCAACCTCCCCCAACCCCCCAATGTATTAGAGAAGCGTACGTGTAAGGCATTCTCCCAGGCAATCAAGACACGTTGATAACAGGTACTCAAAAGAAAAGCCACCACAGACAAGTGCATTAAGAACACAACGCTGGGGACTCCCCTGGTGGCGCAGTGGTTCAGAGTCCGCCTGCCAGTGCAGGGGACACGGGTTCAGGCCCTGGTCCGGGAAGATCCCACGTGCTGCAGAGCAACTAAGCCCGTGCGCCACAGCTACTGAGCCCGCGTGAGCCCGCGTGCCACAACTACTGAAGCCTGCACGCCTAGAGCCCGTGCTCTGCAACAAGCTACGCCACCATGACGAGAAGCCCGTGCACCACAACGAAGAGTAGCCCCCGCTCGCCGCACCTAGAGAAAGCCCGCGCGCAGCAACGAAGACCCAATGCAGCCAAAAATAAATTAATTAATTGGGGGGAAAAAAAAAACAGTGCTGGGGGGGCGGGGGCGTGGTGAGGAAAGAAAAGGTCCAGCTCAGACTCGCGACGTGGTCAGGGTTCCGATATAAGGTGAGTTACAAGCTGGGATCCTGAGAATGGGTATCAAAACTGATACCCAACAAAAGATAAGGTCGCTGGTGTAGGTGAGAGTGATCCCGGGAGTCAATGCAAAGCCAACGTGCCTTTAATTCCATCCGCAGGGAAGCAGGCCAAGGCCCAGCTGTAGAGGCAGGTTCAGAGCCTGCGTGGTGTTAGATATGCACCTGGGCAGCAGTTCAGCCCATCCAGACCAATCAGGTTTCTGTTATAATCCAGACAGGATAAATGGCCTGAGGAGAAGAAAGATTTGAAAGCTATAAAAAATCCAAGAGGACAGGACTGATCAACTCGCCTATGCAAGACTACAGGAGAGTCAGCAGCCATTTTTCTGGCTTGGGCAGCTAAGTGGGAAAGTGATACCATTCCACTGAGATAAGGAACACAGGAGAGGCAGATGCTGTTTGTTGGTGGAAGGGGGATGGGCAGGAAGTAAAAGGATCAATTCAGTTTGGTATTTGCTACTGGGAACAACTCAGGTCTAAAAGCCTGAACTCAAGCCAGATGAAGGAGGCACTCCAGTTATGGGGAGGGGAAGCAGGGAGCCCTGACTTCTGGACGTTTACTTTGGAAAAGGGAATAGGCCTCAGGCCACCACAGTTGCTCTCAGGCTGGGGATGGGAGGGGGCGGGGCACGACACACATGACTCTGACATTTTGATTTGGGTTCTTTGAAGCCTTTAAAAATACATATATAATTTCTCAGCTACAAATGAACCTTTGTACTCCTAAGGAGGAGAAGTAAATTTACCTTTGGGAAAATACTGCCACTCTTTGGGGGGGGAGGGGTGGGTGGGCAGTGTGCAAAATGAAAACAGCATAATGGCAAGGACTCCCAACGTGGCGTTAAACTGCTATGCATCAAAAAGAGTGATTTTCCTAACAATCAGAGATCAATTTGGGCTGTCTGATTTGGAACTCATTATCGTAAAGGCCGCTCATGAGACAGGAAGGTATGAATTAGACCGGAGGCTCACAGGGGTTTATTTAAGTAATTATTCATGAGGCATTTACCATGCCAGGACTATTCTAAGCGCTTAAACGTGAAATCATTTAATCCCCATGACAACCTTATTTTCCCTGCTTTCCGGATGTGGGAAGAGAGAAGCCCAAGGCCCAAAGCCACAGGCCTAGTGCATGGGCCTCAGCAGGCAGGGGAGCTGCAGAGGCCACGCCCTTGCTCAGCAAGCCCTGCTGCCCCGGGTTTGCTGTCACCAGCTTGCGGGGGGGTGGGCTGCATGGCAACACGCACGGAGTGGCCACTCTCCGTCCTAGCAGTCCCCACCGTGCTGTCCTGGCCTCAGCCGTGAGCCAGCTGCAAGGTGTTACTGCTACCGCCCACTCTTTCACAGCCAGCCAGCCTCATCCATTTGTTCATGCCTGTCCCTGTAGGCCACAGCTCCCTTAGAGTGATTAATTCTAAAGGCATTTATTGAGCCAACTACTAACAAGTATGGATTAAAAAAAGATATAATCCTAACCTGAAGAGCATTCAGCCTAGTTAGGAGAGAGCTACACACATGCACATACACTCACATGTGTGGTTATTTAATTACAACTGTAACAAGTACTATTTAAAAATTACAATTAGAGTAAGAGCAGTAAAGAAAAAGCCCCAAGTCATCACAGAATTATTACGTCACAGCGGCGGCGCATGCTGTGCCGGGCTGAGGAAGACCAGTTCGGCGCAGGCGGTGGCGCAGGCGGTGGCGCAGGCGGTGGCGCAGGCGGTGGCGGGGTGAGGAAGGAGCCTGAGAGGCGGCCCCGGGGGCGGGCGTCAACGTTTGAGAAGCTTCGATCCAGAAACTCTTCTCCTTTGGTTCAGAAAATGTTCTTGCATCCTTTCTTGGATGATCTTATCCTTTTTCTCTTTCTGCAACTTTTACTATTTGGAGACTGAACCTTCTGAATTCATCATCCTACTTGCTTTTCTCCCCCATTTGTCTTTCCTTTCCATGTTCTGAGAGACACCGTCCACATTACTTCCCAATGCTGCTGGTGAGTTTATTTCTGCTTTCTTACTTTTAATTTTCTTGTTCTTGAAAGTACTTTTTAAAAGAATTCTGTTTGTCTTTCACGGAGGCGACATCTCCTCTTAGCACTCTGGAAACCTGACACTGGGACTTTCATCGTGTTCTTTCAGCTTCCTTCTCTTGCTGTTTCATCTCTGTAGACTGTTTTTTGCTTGTTTCTCTGTTCTGGTCTCCCATCTTGAAAGCAGAGTCTGTCTTTAAATACCTGGTTGTCTGTCAGGGACCCTGTGCTGAGCAGGGAAGCAGCCACTCGGCCAGAGATCCCCGAAGGCCAGGACCTGCCTTTCCCTTGGACCAGCGTCTCCAGAAGAGAACGTCTCCACCTCCTGACAGGATTCCGGGAAGCAAGGAAAAAGAAAGCATGGCTAATTGCACTTAATCCCCAGTTCTGAGCGCAAGAGCATGTTCAACATACTACGTTTTACCAGAAATTTTCCACAGTAAAGTTTTTAAAACAATATATGCAGAAGCCAGCCCACAACGGGGAGAATAAATTATGACAAGAGCACTGCAGCAGTGATGGCTGTGGAGACCTGCCCTGGTCAGGCACAGCCCTCAGAAGCGAGACTGAATTCTCTCTCCCTTAAACTGCTCACCTACTTTCTATGGGCAAGACCCTGGAGGTTACAAACAGCTCAAACTTCACCTAAATCACACAAATAACCCTTTAAAAGAAGAAGCCCAGTATGATCTCAGGGCTGTAACCGAAGACAAGTGGAAATCCGACAGAAGAAGCTGGTCTCAGGGAAGGGCTCAGGCAGGACCTCTGGGCAAGATCCTGATGAAGGTGTAGCACGCGTCGTCTGGTAACAACACAGCCAGAAAAATACTGCAGGGGCTGCTGCCCACTCACAGCTCTGGGGCTCTCAGTCACGCCAGGCTCTGTGAAGTGGGAGTCACAGTACCTCCCCTATGGGGGGAGAGGATAAGCATACAGTGCTCAGCAAGACATACGAACCCAAGTCAGCACGCAGCAGGTGACAGCTGCTGCAGAAGGAGAGCTCTGAGCTGGACTGTTCTCTAAGTGGAAACCCTGCAAGACCCTCCCGTTTAACTCATACTTCAAAAGTCCCATCTCTGTCCCCAGTCAGCATCATCTCTGTTCCGAGTGGTCACACTGCTGCACAACCGCACACAGCTTCATGAATCCTTGTCCAAAAAGGAAACAGATTCCCATTCTTACCGTGATAATCGCTGGTACATTTGAAATGTACTGTTAAATCCAATAACCAAATTAAGCACAGTGTTCCTTTAGATTTTCCCCCTAAACCTTGTCCTATAAAACAACTATGCATTTTTTACACTGAAAACATGCCACCGGTATACCATTCCATCGTGAATCTACACAAAAGCTGCAACAAGAAGAACAGTCAACAGTTCAGGACTATTATCTTCTCAATGAAATTCTGTCAACTTTACAAAGCAGTAAGATTTTCACAGTAAAAAAAATTAATATTAAAGTATGACATTCTGGCAGAATTTTGTTTCTCTTAAAAAAAAAAAAAAGGTTAACAAAACAGACCTTGGGGGAGATCAACACGCTGGCCTCACCCTGGTTAACAGATCCTGTATTTGTCCCTTGGTTTTCTCAGTAAGACAGACTGCACACATCTTTCAGTAGAGGATTTTTCTGGCTCTGCTGTATATCATACAAATGGATGCATAAGAAAACACTTTCTCACTTGTTTTATGAGAACCTTGATATGAAAAACTAACAAAAAGATTACAAGAAAAAAAATTACAGACCGATGTCCCTCATGAAAATAGACACAAATACCCTAAACAGAATCCTACATCTTCAATCTCGCAATGTATAAATAGGGTAATGGATAACCCATCACCATCAGGTGGGATTCATCTTAGGAATGCAAAGTTGGTTTAACAATCAAAATGTAATTCAGGGCTTCCCTGGTGGCGCAGTGGTTGAGAGTCCGCCTGCCGATGCAGGGGATACGGGTTCGTGCTCTGGTCTGGGAAGATCCCACATGCCGCGGAGCGGCTGGGCCCGTGAGCCATGGCCGCTGAGCCTGCGCGTCTGGAGCCTGTGCTCCGCAACGGGAGAGGCCACAGCAGTGAGAGGCCTGCGAATAAAAAAATCTAAAAAAAAAAATAAAAATTAAAAAAATGTAACTCATATTATAACATCAACAGATACAGAAAAAGAGCCTGACAAAATTCAACACTTTCTAATGATTTAAAAAAAAAAAAAAAACCTCTCAGAAAACCAGGAATTAAAAGGGAAGTTTTTTGATTTGATAAAGGATATCTTAAAAACAAAAAAGACAAAACTGAGCTAAATCCTATTTAACATTGAGTATTTTCTTCTTAGTTAGGGTCGGAACAAGACAAGGACATCCCTTCTTGCCATTTCTACTCAACCCTGGGATGAAGGTCCAAGTTGAGGTAGGCAAAAAGGTAGGACAAAGAAACCAAAGGTATCAAGATTGTAGAGAAAAATAGTTTTTATTTACAGATTACATGATTATAGTTTTTTAGGACTGTCTACTTGGGCAAATAAACCACCAGAACTAATAAGTGAATTTATAGTAAGGCCACAAGATAAGCTAACAAGATGATCTATTTCTACATACTAGGCCAACAAATGGAAAATTAAACTTAAAAACCAAATAGCATCAAAAAAAGTCCAGACCACCACACTAAGATCTACTATACACTAGTGTATGATATTGGATAGACAGACCAGAAATCTCAATACTGTTCACAGGGCATTCTCCCAAATTGATCTACAGCTTCAACACAGCCCCATCAAAATAGAATAGAAAAAAAAAAAAAAAAAATTAACTCCAAAAACTGCTGTAACTGGTAAAACTTCCTATCCATAAGTCTGCAAATTCAACTGAACACTGTGATAACAGGCAAAAAACCAAAAAACAAAAAAATTCACTGACATCTGAGAATAAGAACACAAAAAAATGAACCAAAGCTACATGAACCACAGAATAAACCAAAGTCTGTCTTTTTACTCAAAGAAAAAATTTACTGCCATTGGTTTCTTTTCAACAAATTCCTACAAAATACTTAAAATATGACTCAATTTATATAACCTTTCGGGAAAAAAGGTATAAAAATACAAATGTATAGAAGTTAAAGAAGTTAAAGACGATAATACATATACACCTAATCATAAACCTAAATTATGTGAGCTATATATCAATAATATTACGTAAATTTACACAAATATTACTTAAATGCAAAACAAAAATATTCAGTGATCATTTTTTTTTAATATTTATTTATTTAGGCTGCACCAGGTCTTAGTTGCAGCATGTGGACTCTTAGTTGCAGCATGCATGCGGGATCTAGTTCCCTGACCAGGGATTGAAACCGGGCCCCTTGCATGGGGAGCATGGAGTCTTACCCACTGGACCACCAGGGAAGTCCCAAATTATTTTAACATTAGCTTTTTCTCTTTAACTGAAAACTGATAAAGTTATGAAATACAGAAAACTGTTGAATTTACAGTAAATTCGTTATAGTTTAAACAATTACAGCCGAATCTGAAACTAAAGATTTGTGAACACTGTTTTTAAAAATCAGTATCACTAACCATTAAAATACTAGAAAGAACCCAACAGTTTTATAATTTTCCCAAAAAAGTCTCTATCACCCTTCTCATTGGCTTCCAGAGACGCAGACCTCTACCGCTGCAGGCAGACAAGGTGACTCACCCCACTAAGGCGCTCATGTGCTCACAACAGCAGTCTGCCATGCACGAGGCACTGGACGCAGCAGTGAGCAAGGGCAGACTGGCTCCTTGCCTCCCAGTGTGCACTTCACTTCAGGAGAGCAAGCGAGCCCAAGAGGTGAACCACAGACAGCGCGTGAGCTGGTGAGGAAGGCAAGAGAGAAGGGGAAGCAGAGGAGCGGGGAGGAGGGTGGTGGCAGGAGGAGGGTCCCATTTCACCAGGGGGGGCCAAGGAGGACACACTCGCATAGCTTATTGTCCAAACCGGGAGACCCGGCGGGGGAGTCGGGGGTGGGCGGCGAGTGTTAAGATGGATAAACTGGGGCACTCACTTTCCCTACCTGGCTGACAAGGGCATATCTGAGCAAAAACTCCACGTCCAACTAAAGCTCTAGAACTGCATGTGGAGAGAACCCCGGGGAGAACTAGCGGCCTCTTCCCCAGATACAATGAGGACGAGTGAAAGAATCAGAGAGAAAGGTATCTGAATCCCCAGGCTACCGGCTCTGTGGGTGAGGGAAGGGATGCTAACAAGATTCGAAACAGGAGAGAAAAGGGAGTTCCCGGTGACCCCGCACGGCTCGCTGCTCTCCTTATCTCTGTTCAAGCGCTGCCTAACTGTCCTCTCCTTCCCCTCTGCAGCGACAGAGACACCTGTTACTTTCATATTCCTGATTTATCATAAACTCATGTACTCGATATGCCTGCTCCATGCGAGGGATACAAACACACTGCACTAACATTTACCCACGGTTAACTCACTATAATGTGAGGAAAGGGACCAGCGCCATGAGGAGATAATCAAGGAATCTGAGCTGGAGTGGCTGCGGTCACAGAGGGAACTGTGACAGGAAAGGGTGTCCTAGGTGGAGGGAAAAGCATCCACCACCTGAGGAAGAGTTCAAGGAACTGACAGACCACGGTGAGGGACAGAGGCAGACAAGGTGTGCCTCCCTTGCGGCGGATGAGGCTCCCAGGGAGAGGGAAGACGGCGCCAAGTCCATGCACAAGGGCCTGACTAGGCCTGGCACCCACCTGGGGAGTCCTGGTCTTCGGAGGCAGGGGGAGTCTCAGGAAGAAGAGCCCTACCCCTACCCCTCGAAGAAACAGGGTGGAGGGCAAGGAAGGCTTCCCTACTCACCCCTCTCCATCGGCCTCAATGCAACTCAAACTGCAGTCAGCGGGAAAACCCACATCCTCTGGGACACGCCAACACCTTCGGGTCTCAGCGCCTTCACGTGCAGAATCCCTAGAGCACGAAGCACCCTCCCCACCCTCTTGGCCTGAATCGAAATGGCCCAGACTACCAGTTCAGCCTTCTTTTTCACTCAGGAAACAACTGAGAGCTGACAATATGTCCGACCAGAGGGATTTAAAAAGTAATAAGGCCTGTAAGAAGTTGACAACCAGGTAACAGGAGACAAGCAAATAAGCAGAGCTGAGTGAGTCGCCAGCTATGCCAGTGTGTGCAGCGCCCAGCCCTGTGGGCCGGTGAGAGACAGAGGGCCACGCGTGGAGCAGAGTCCTGAAGGCCTTACGTGTGAAGAAGAAGGAAAGTTCCACACAGGAGCAGCAATAGCGTAAGGGACAGGCGAGGCACAACCCAGCAGGGTCCTCTCAGAAAGCTAAGTGCATGCAGTGCTGCGAGGCTGGAGCCTGCAGGAGCTGGGGAGGGGGAGAGAGGACGGAGGGGAGGTGGGCAGTGCCTGAGGACACCACTGCAGCATCAGGGCAGGCGGAGGGTGGACGGGAACTCAGCTCAGGGTTCACTGAGGCTGCTAGGTGGAGGCGCCATGACCTGCTCCCTGGGCTGTGTGTGCACTCATAAAACTCAGTCACTCCTCTGGAGAGCACTGGATTTCTTTTACTGTAAATTTACAGGTATCTAGACAGCCACATAAATATAACTATGAAATTTTTATATGCTTACATAATAATATATTTTTAATCTGTCTCCCCCACGAGTCAATTAGCTCCTCAAGCTGTCAGATCGGATGGCCGTGATCCCACAGGCGTGGCAGAGGGCAGCTATCAGACCCTGGAGCCTGCCCCAGACCCATCTGTTGAGAGAACTGAATGTAGCATGTGTGCTGCTACAAGAGGAAACCCAAAGACCAATTCACTCCTTTTGTTGAGCAATTTTTAAGGATTAGCTAACTCTATACAGAATTTGTTCATTCATTAGGTAATATTTATTTGTGCCAATTACTTGTCAAGCAGGAAAAAACCTGACATAATCCCTGACTTTGTTAAGTTTACCATCTAGCAAAGAAGAGATCAAACAAGCACAATATACCATGATAAATAACAGTAAATGTTGTGCAAAACAGAACAAAAGGTTCAAGGAGGGAACACCAGAGAGAAACTGGTTTAGCTGAGACCTAAAGGTGCAGGAGTCAGCTGGGCAGAGAAGGGAGACAAGAGGCAACTGCAGGTGCAGAAGGCCTAAGAGGAAAGACTTTGGGTGTCCCAGGCACTGAAAAGTCAAAATGAGCAAGAGGCCAAGGGCCCAAAGCTGAAGATAGTAGACAGAAGCCAGATCAGGCGAAGCTCTGCAGGCCATGTTAAGGATTTGCAATTCCATCCGATTCTAATGAGAAGCCACTGGGGAGTTTGAAAAAGAATAACATCAGATTTATGTTTTTACAAAATCACTCCAGCAGGTGTGTGAAGGATGAACACGCGAGGAAACAGGCAGACCAACAGGAAGCAACTCCCATAGCCCAGAGAGGGAGAGAAGGTGAGGAATTCAAGACCTATTTTGGAGACAGAATCATCAGGATAAAAAGATGGATCCCTTATACATGGAAGAAGGCTTCAAAGAGGCATCCTGGGTCTGTGGCATGAACCACTGAGTGGATGGGGGTTTGACATGTTTATTAAGACACAGGATTTGAGGAGGAACCGATTTCAGGGGTAACAAGTAAGAGGCTCCTCTCTGGCTGGTATCAGATGCTTATGAAAAATACAAATGTAGGTATCAAGAGGCAGCTGACCCCTGGAGTCTGACACACAGAAGAGAAGATGGGCTGTACACAGAGATGGATGGATAGATGGAGTTTAAAATACTGATACAGAAAAAGCATGACTTCAACCACATGATCCAGAATCACACAAATTAACTATTAATAGTTTATTCAATCTCAATCTACCACTGAAAGACACAGAAAAAAATCAACAACACATTTATTCCTAACAACCAAATCTGACACCTCTCAATCCTTCCCCGTCTTTCAAAAAGATGAAACAAACAATGCACACACTGATATAATCAAAGAACTTTCCAAGGAGGGCTTTCTGCACTTAGTAGCTTTGTAGCCAATTAACAGCACTGTAAACATTTACACTTACTTCAATATCCTGAATTAAAACTGTCTTTAAGCCTAGGAAATTATGATATAATTGAACACAATTTATAACACAGTCCTCTTAAATATGTTAAAATACAATCTCCAGCAGGTGGAATCTAAGGAGGGTTCTTCAAACTAAATTCATCAGTACAATAAACTTTATTATAGAAAAGACTCCAGAGTGTTTTAAGGATAAAGTTTTCACTTCAAAGTACACAAATATAGGTCTGTTCTATTATTTTTAGCCTGCTCTAGTAAGTATTTTACATGTCTTCTTAAATTGGGCCATGGCTGTTTTTTGAGGTTAATGTGACTGATACAATCAAATGTGAGGTTTAGAATGTCTAACTGCAAATAGAGATTTGGATATATATTCTTTGGATTTGAGCTTTTTACTTTGTCTCTATCTAAAAGTAGTAATTTTATACTTTAAAATAACCAATTCAGCCAATTCCTGCACAGCAACATCTTTGTCTTTATCACACAGCACAAATTAATCAGGATAAACACCTAAGGGCGAGAGAGGAAGCGGAGAAGGCAGAGGGGCCTGTCCCGAGACGGTGCCCGTGTGCTCACAGGGTCGCGGGCTCGGCCCCAGAAGGGGACAGGGCGCAGGGCGCGAGCTCCCCAGCGTTGTCAGAATCTGCTCCGGAAGGATCCATCTGAGGAGACAGCCTGTTCCAGCCCTACACACAGAATGACTTTGACCTTGACACCATCCCTACCTTTTCCCTCTTCTACGCATGTGAGCTCTGCCCTCGTGCCCAAGCCCACCTCTATCAAAATGATATTTCAGTTAAAAACGCCTCTACTCATTTGCTCTGCAGTCAGCAAACATAATGGAAAAATAAGTGGCTTCAATCAATTGCTTTGGGACGAACAAAAACACTACAATCTCTCTTCCAAAGTTCATAGTTCTAAAGTCACTTTGAATTTTTTAAAAACTTAGTAGCTGATTATCTAATATCACATTGCCACTGGAATCATATATCTTGAATCTAGCCTAGACGCTGTGAGTGAAATCAGACCCTTATTGTTAAGGATAAGTGCTAACAGAGAGCTATCATTTGCTATCACACAATGCAAGTGGCATTATATAAATGAATCCCAGCAAGTCTGGGAAAAGATCAAAATTTTCAACAAGTATAGAACTCTTTGCCACCGAGCACTGATCATGCTCAATTATACTACACAGTCCTGAGGTGAGAATCTGAAATTTAAAAAGTTCCCAAACTCAACATCCTTTAAAACTCAAGAGTTTGAATTAACTGCAAAATCTTTACTCTTAATATCTAATTATGTAATAAAATGACAGTCTTTGTTTAGTCATACTAAAGGATTCTAATATCACGTTTTAAAAATGTTTAAAAGCCTAGAAAAGAATTAATAGATAGTGACAACCACTCAAATGAAAACCAATTTAATTTTGTGCTAACACATCAATATCCTGGTGGTACTAAAATTTTTAACCTGAACACTAAATTTAATCAGTCTGAAGCTTTACTTATAATACTGCAGCTCTTTACCCAGTGCAGATTCCTCCTTTTAAAAATCTTTCCTAAGTGGAGTAAGATGATATTTAAATATATATATTTTTAATAATAAATATTCTTATTAAATTCTTCATTAAGGACTTTATCTCCCAGGTTAAATATTCAATTCACTACTATTTTAAGCAAAACAGCCTACCTTGGTCTTGGTCTTATTCATACCTGAATTATATGGCATTTTTAACTTCTAAACACGCTCCCCAAATACCGTCTTGAGTGTTACAATGAAATGCTATATTTTATATTTTTATTTTTATATAACTAAAACCCCTAACAACATTACAGTGGAAAATTGTTTATTCACAGCATTGCTGACCCTTAGTGATAAGCCCACCTTACAGTAACAAGGAGTTTCCAATTAAATATACAGTCTTTACAGTGAGGAAAGGAAACCAATTTTTGAAATAAGAAAATCTATGTTACTCTTTTTTCCTGCAGTCCTATTTAAGCTTAGTCTCTTTATTCTTTAAAAACTTCTGCCTCACAGAATGGGTAGGACGTCTTGATTAAAACTCAAAATAAAACATGCAACTTCAAGAGACATAAGACAGAGCATAAAAAGAGTTTACTCATTTAAATGCATTTCCATAAAAATAATTTTATTTACTTTTTGAAACACTCTCTAATTGGTTTTATGCAATAGTTGCAAACCCATACCACGTAATTTCCCTTTTTCCTTAAATTTAGTTGTGAATCTCTTTGAATAAGTTCTGACAAACTCTTATCCACCTTCTTAGTGCAAAAGCATGAATCTAAATAAAATTTAAACCGAACAGATTTTTAATCTACTTATACCTTTAGCCCAACACACTGGAAATGGACTACAGCCGCTCTTCTCCATACAGACAGCACCTGCGGGTCCCAGGGCCCCTCGGCCCGTCACTTCCAACAACATAAAGTCAGTCCTAGAAAGACCAAGCCAGGAGTCCGCACACCAAGTCCCCGTTCATCGCTCCTACAGGATTTGTTTCGATCCACAAGCAAGACTAAGCTTCCCCTCTGCACTCCCTTTTTCAGAGCTTGAAGCAAAATTTGGGAGGTGTTCCCTCTGTAATGTTTTCCAGCAGCTTGAAGAATGCCTCTCAGTTACAGAATCTTCTCAAGCTTCCGCAACCTGAAACACAGACCTTCCTAGCCAGATTAAGCTACTGAACAGAAAGAAACCAGCAAGTAACGTGACCCCAAGGGTCTGTGTTCCTAGATTCATTCAGGGAAAGAGCGCGAGAAGGAGGGGAGGGAGGACACAGGGTGGAGAAAAAGGCGGCCGGTAGCCAGAACCTTATTAATATGCTAATCTCACCCTTCTGTTCAATTCATCTGGCAGACTTCTGTTTACGAAACTGACAGACGATTCTAGAATTGGGTAAGCCGCAAATCAAGTCTGACCCAGATCATGTCTGTAGGTGCCTGCTCAAACCATTGTTGTTTTCCAAAGTCGTGCTTTTGGCGTTTTACCAGCCTAATTCTGACCTTACAGTTAAAATAATTACCTTGATGAAATAAGAATAATTCTGAAAATAAAACCCTGATCAACACTAAAAACAAGTCTGTAAAAAATGTCCATAGGAACCCAAATATTTTTGAGGTAAAATATGTTTCCAGATTGATACTTGAAAAGTAAGTTTGTAAATTTATTGAAAGTATCTAGAAAACACATAAAAACAAGAATTTGAGGTTGCCAGATACTTTCAAAATTAGCTTTAGGGAATATTGAGGGATCCAAGATACATTTCTTTTTTTAGTTTCAAAATATAAGTGAATAATAAACTCATACTGAAGAAGTAGGACAGAAAAGTACCCTAAAAATCTGTACTAGCAACTTTTTTAAGATGCAAAGCTACTTACTTTCTCCATTCAAAGTGAGAGATAATCAAGGTTGTCTAAAAAATTTAGCTCTCTGAACACATTCCACACTTATTATCTTAGGAGTAAGACAGTAAGTAACTAGGTTCCTGGAGCCTTTGCCTGAGCACAGTTTAGCCCTCCTAATATATGGGTGATTTTGTTAGTAGTAAATCCCGTAAGCTAATAAAAAAATCAAGTACTTTACTTAACTGTGAATTCACTAACTTCTGAAAACAAGAGCTGAACAAAGGCTGTATCCAGTGACGCCTCAGGGCAGCGTGTTCCTTTCTAACAGCTTCCCTAGATGATGCTTTGTCCCTAGGCTTTATCTTCAGGCTCCTAATTGCAGGCAGAGCTCAAGTGACCCCTCTTATGCCCCAGTGAAAACACATCATTCACCACAGAGAACTCTGACCTCAGGCAACACTGGTAAGAAAGGGGGCTCCAGAAAACACACACAAGCAAGCCAGGAAAAGAACAGAAGAAACAAGCAGACAGACCCAGCAGAATTCATGAAAACCAACCACCCCAGCTTCCCCCATTACTGAGGAGAGCCCAGGACAGAAAGGAACATCAGTGGGCAAGTCTGGTACCAGGTTCAGCCCCGTGACAATGGCTTGGTGCTTAATCTGAAACCATCAGCTAAGAGACTGTATAAACAACCCAAGCAAACTGTGAGTCTCTCTTGGAACCTATGACTCTCAAAAATTAAAAAATCAAGGTTACCTTGTCACCAACCATATTCTACACACCAGATACTGATTACATCTCATTTTCACAACTTCTAAGCAAAATCAGTGCCACCACATCTTTTAAAGATGAGTAAAGACAAGGCCATTCAACCGGCAGAGGCACAGTGTCACTGAGCCCAGACGTATCCGGGAAGCAGGGGTCTTCGTGAACAGCCCAGAAGGCCACAGCAGCAGCTGTGCAGAAAAGCTAGCGGCGGGGTGGGGGGGTGTGTGTGGCTGGAGCTTATGCAGGGCAGTGGAGGCAGGGACGAGGGGCAAACTGGGAGCTTTCTAGGATGGAAAAAGGGAGTGGGGGGAGAAGCCCAGTTTCCAAATGAAGTAACCAGTGGATGGCAGCTTTCTCTCCCATCCACCAAGCTAATTTATATTTTATTTCAATATCCAAATGTCACCTCCTGGTGTGCAAGGTCCTGAGGGTCTGAAAGCTGGAAAGATACAGAGAAGCATAAACTTCTCCAGGACACAGGGAACAGGGGCTGCCTGACGAAGCAGAGCCCAGATGGAAGCAGAAGCTACAAGAAAGTTAAGAACCACTGCGGCGACTGAAAAGAAAGAGCAGCCAGTGTGAGAGCAGGAGAGGACGCAGGTGCTCTGCGAACAGCAGAAGAGCACTGGCGGACCAGCACTGTGCCAGGTGCTTTCACACATAAAACAACTGAGTTTAACCCTGAACACAATCCCAACAAAGCCCTTCCTTCCCCTTTTCTACAGAAGAGGATCCTGAGGTTCAGAGGTGGAGCGATCTGCCTCAGGCCTAAGAGCTGAAAAATTACGAGTGCTAGCCAGTTTGGTGATATAACCACTCCTATTTTCTTTTTGCTAAATATTAAAACAACTTATGCTTTTAAATTCCCAATCCAGTGACAGCTTGAAAAGACTAGGAAGAGCCTACAGCTAATGGCAACACAAGTGAAAAAAGTAAGCAATCCCTTTACGCTCTGATTCATGAAATTCTATATATTAATATAAAAAGCTCTTTGGTATTTAAACCACCTCTTTATAGTATCAGTCTAGCGACGAGCAACTCTGCTAAGTCCCACTTAACAAGTAAACTCGTTATTAAAATTTACTTTAAATAGAAAGATTACTATCTGCTCAGGCCCCAAGCCTTGGTCACCCAGACTTCTTTCTCTGCCTCTTAGATCAGAGCACTCCATCCGCGAAACCTACCATCCCTGCCTTCAGACTGCACCTGGGCCGTGCCCTGCCCCCGCCCGCTGCCATCTGGCACCGCAGGCCTCCCCACCACCCACGCCCGATTTCTGTCCTGCTGCTCCACACTCAACTCTCCAGCCAGCAGCTGCAACTGACCCTTCCTTCCAAAACGTCAACCACAGCATTTCACTCCTCTGCTAAAACTCACCAAACGCTCCGCAACTCCCCTGAACAGGTGACCTGCACACCACGCATGGTCTGCAGGTCCCTGTGCCAGGAGGCTCCCCTACCGTCTACACGCTCATCTCTTCACCACCACCATCCCCACCCCCAGGCTTTCTCAGCTCCAACCACAGTGAGCTCCCTGTTGCCCTTTGCCCACACGAGCCATGCATGACACCTCAGGGCCTTTACACTGCCTGTCCCCCTAGGTTGGACACTCTTGCCCCGGATAACCACAAGGCTCACTCCCTTTCCTCCGAGCTTTTGCTCAAATGTCACTTACTCCACAAGGCCTATCCTGACCGCCTCATCTAAAATTGCACAGCCCATACCCTAACCCAGCTTCACCTCCTCACAGCACGATCCCCTCTACAACACGACGTGCCTTATTCGGCACCTCGTCCGCTGTCTGGCTGCCCCATTACAATGCACTCTCCATGGCGGGAAGGACGTCGTCGGTTCTGCATGCCGTCTCCAGAGCCTCACTGCTAAAACGGACAGTAAAATGTACAGGCCGTATTCCACACATTCTTCTAACCCCTGTAGGTAATGAGGACATGGCAGAGGGAAGTTCTATTTTATTTTAGAGGCCACGACCATAGACAAAGCATCAGAGATTCTAGGTATCAAGACCCGACACTAAGCTCCGCGACAGCATGGCCTGCCTCAGTCTTGGGCACTGCTTCACCTCCAAGACCCAGCAGAGGGGCTTGAAAAATATTTACTGCATGAATATGTGAATTACACATGTTGTAAACCTTGCTTTTCTTCCCCTATAAGAATGGAGAAAGAAAAATTGATATAAATTCTACAAAAACCATGTGGAATGCCCTTCCTCATCCCACATAAAAAATAAATCACACAACTGTAGTATTCTGATACTCCGATCAGAACTTCCACTGCAGATTTTAGTACAGCAATAATGAAACTAATGTGTGAGATAAGAAGCTAGCAAACAATGCCATAAGCAAGATCAGTGAGCAGGAAAACCCTTCATACACTGTATAATTTTGTCCAATCTGGCTTCCCTACAGAAACCTGGCCTTAAATAAGAAAGTCATTGGGAAATAACTATAAAGAAACAAACTGCTTGTAAATGTCACAAAAGCAGCTCACAAAGATACAACTCTGACTTTCACAGTTCTCATACAGTTCTCATGGTTTTACTTGTTTGCCTTAAGTTAGTACCAAAACTTTAGGGCAGTATTTCTTAGAAGAGTAAAGCACTGGTAAATGCTTTTATGTCAACCAACAGGAGGAATGTAAAAGAAAACTATAATTCACATTATACACACACAATTCAAAATTTATCTTCATTAATCAAAAGTTAAAGACTGGGGGCTTCTCTGGTGGCGCAGTGGTTGAGAGTCTGCCTGCTGATGCAGGGGACACGGGTTCGTGCCCTGGTCCGGGAAGATCCCACATGCCGTGGAGCGGCCGGGCCCGTGAGCCATGGCCGCTGAGCCTGCGCGTCCAGAGCCTGTGCTCCGCAACGGGAGAGGCCACAACAGTGAGAGGCCCGCATACGCAAAAAAAAAAAAAAAAAAAAAAAAGAAAAAGTTAAAGACTGAAATAAAATCAACACTTTCACATTATGGTACCTCCATTAGCAACTGATAGTTACAACATACCCTAACTTCCGTAGCTGGGTATCCTGTTCTAAGTTTACTTCCAGTAAGACTCATAGAATTACCATTTCTGTGTCATTGCATCTGTTTCCACCACAAACACAGAAAAAATTTTTCTGAAAATTTTAGTATCAATAAAAATTATGACTTGGTAAGAACTAAAGAAATTCAAGCTTAACAATGGCTATAATCACCTTCTGAAGACAAACAGATAATAGGTCGCAAAACACAACATATTCCAAAAGGTGATGGTATTGGTATTACTTGCTTTCCCTGCCAACTTTCATAACAATTACCATACCTCCCTTCTGTTATTCTGGAGGAACTCTGGGGAAGCTGAGGAAGGCACTAAATTTGCAACTGGAAGACGCAAAGGAGCCCCAGTTCTATCCGTGAGACAAAGAAAGAATCATTTCACCATCCTGAACCTCAGTCTGTCCACCTGTAAAACAAGGACAATGACAATACCTATCACCTATTGAACAGTGATGACGTGTCAATCACAAAAGAGCAGAACAGCAACACTAATAATAATGAAAATATGATAATGATGATGCCAAGTTAATGCTTACTATGCACCCAGCCCTGTTCTAAGTACTTTTATCCCACGAGGCAGACGCTATTACCCCCACTGCACAGATGAAGAAATTGGAGCACAGAGAGATAACTTGTTCCAGGTCACAGAGCTTCTAAGGTGCAAAGCTGGAAATCAAACTCAGCCAGCCAGGCTCCACAGTCTGTGTTCCTCATCAATTTGCTGAGTGCTTTACACCTATTTTCTCAATTAGTACTTACAACAACCAATGAGGTAGATGATATTATAATCCACATGTGACACGTGAACAAACTGAGGAACAGAGAGATTAAGTAACATACCTAACATCAAGCTAACAGGTCAGCAGCAGAGCTGGGATATATGCACGGGCACTCGGATACCAGCCAGACCACACACTTCAACCACCACCTACAGTGATGCTACCTGCAGAGAGTGCAAAGCTTTCTAGAGAGAGTCAGGAAACAGGCCCCACCCAGCCTACAGAGGATGACTGAGTCACAGTGAGGACCAAAGGGACAAAAAAGGAAGAGAAGCAACATGTCCGCAGAAAGAACGTGAGACAGACAGGCCACTCTCTCCCCTACACAACATCCCATCATAGTCCCTGGTGTCAGCAATCCTGCCAAAAACAAATTCAGATAAGATGCTGGACATGCGGCTGGTACCTGAGAGATGCATCAAAACCACCAGGAGATAAACATACCACTGGATTAAGCCACACTGAGATATATGAAACAGAAGGAAAATGCCTTCTAAAAAGGCAGAAGGGCTTTCGTGGTGGCTCAGTGGTTAAGAATCTGCCTGCCAATGCAGGGTACACGGGTTCCAGCCCTGCTCCAGGAAGATCCCACAGGCTGTGGAGCAACTAAGCCCATGCACCACAACTGCTGAGCCTGTGCTCTAGAGCCCGCAAGCCACAACTACTGAGCTTGTGCTCTAGAGCCAATCCACATGTGACACGTGAACAAACTGAGGAACAGAGAGATTAAGTAACATACCTAACATCAAGCTAACAGGTCAGCAGCAGAGCTGGGATATATGCACGGGCACTCGGATACCAGCCAGACCACACACTTCAACCACCACCTACAGTGATGCTACCTGCAGAGAGTGCAAAGCTTTCTAGAGAGAGTCAGGAAACAGGCCCCACCCAGCCTACAGAGGATGACTGAGTCACAGTGAGGACCAAAGGGACAAAAAAGGAAGAGAAGCAACATGTCCGCAGAAAGAACGTGAGACAGACAGGCCACTCTCTCCCCTACACAACATCCCATCATAGTCCCTGGTGTCAGCAATCCTGCCAAAAACAAATTCAGATAAGATGCTGGACATGCGGCTGGTACCTGAGAGATGCATCAAAACCACCAGGAGATAAACATACCACTGGATTAAGCCACACTGAGATATATGAAACAGAAGGAAAATGCCTTCTAAAAAGGCAGAAGGGCTTTCGTGGTGGCTCAGTGGTTAAGAATCTGCCTGCCAATGCAGGGTACACGGGTTCCAGCCCTGCTCCAGGAAGATCCCACAGGCTGTGGAGCAACTAAGCCCATGCACCACAACTGCTGAGCCTGTGCTCTAGAGCCCACAAGCCACAACTACTGAGCCCACGTGCCGCATCTACTGAAGCCCGCGTGCTCTAGAGCCTGTGCTCCACAACAAGAGAAGCCCGCGCGCCATAATGAAGAGTAGCCCCCGCTCGCCGCAACTAGAGAAAGTCTGCACGCAGCAACGAAGACCCAACACAGCCAAAAATAATAAATAAAAATAAATTCAAAAAATAAAAAAAATTAAAAGGCAGAAAATTCTGAACTTATTATTAATCTAAACAATACTCAGGACTTCCCTGGTGGTACAGTGGATAAGACTCCATGCTCCCAATGCAGGGGGCCTGGGTTCGATCTCTGGTCAGGGAACTAGATCCCACATGCATGCTGCAACTAAAAGTTCACGCCACAACTAAGGAGTCTGCATGTTGCAACTAAGGAGCCCTGGAGCTGCAACTAAGGAGGCCGCCTGCCACAACTAAGACCCAGTGCAACCAAATTAATTAATTAATTAATTAATTAATTTTAAAAAACAGTGCTAAACTAGAATATTTCCAGAGACACTAATTCATGGCCATTTCTTGTTTATTTTGCCATATAAAAGAGGAGCGCTAAATTCCAGGTTTAGAAACTGTTGGGAGGTTACTCGCCATTAAGTTTAAGAGGGAAAAAAAGGGTCCTGAAATGTGTAAGAATGCTTCTTTAGTTTTTCAAATATAGTGAGTGGTAGAGGTACAGTAACATAGGATGGGACAAGACACCAAAATTTTCAACCTAACTACATATGTTATAGAGGGGTTTTCTGTTTATATTGACCAAAATGACACAAATATCAAAAGGCAATCGAGTACTTATTTTAATGTTGCAACTGTTCAAATCAACTCTGAAACTTTTACTGTATTGGGCATGCATATACATATCCAACTTACCTCATCATTTCCTCACCATACATTTTTTTTTACCCTATAAATTCAATTTATCCACAGTTTGACCACTCACCTTATTTATTAGCAAATACCGACAGTAGGACCGGCTCCCCGAATTAGGTAACTGAAGCAGAGAGAACCTCTGGGGTCTTGCTAGAAATCAGGCAATGTGGTTGCAGGTTGCAAGCAGACAGCTATAGCTGGAAGGGGCGCTGGTGCCAGGGGGACCCCTGGTGGTGAATGAGTCTCTTCTGCAACCTACATTCCTCAGCTATGAAGAGGGAGACGTCAACCATCTACATTTTAAATTATCCCTCGCTGTGGCCTGGAAAAGGAAAGTGTTTCTACAACGTGACTCTGTACTCCATTTTCAAGAAACACTAGAAGCACCCAGTATGGATCCAGTCCTTTCTCCAATCATATTCTGAGTAAGAGGCACAAATAAGATGGCTTTTCTTCCCAAACACAGCTGCATAGTGGTTGGTTTTGTCAATCGGCCTCCTCTCTGATTTTGGTCTTGTCACACTGGTATCAACAGACATTATTACAACTTAGCAAAAATTTACGGAGTCACTTTTCCAACTCTACCTAAAAATTTTTATCATTAAAAAACATTATTGGGCTTCCCTGGTGGCGCGGTGGTTGCGTGTCCGCCTGCCGATGCAGGGGAACCGGGTTCGCGCCCCGGTCCGGGAAGATCCCACATGCCGCGGAGCGGCTGGGCCGGTGAGCCATGGCCGCCGGGCCTGCGCGTCCGGAGCCTGTGCTCCGCAACGGGAGAGGCCGCAGCAGAGGGAGGCCCGCATACCACAAAAAAAAAACA
>NC_041228.1:2404211-2413559 GCF_002837175.3 Physeter macrocephalus | reverse complement strand
AGCCCTCGCACAGAAACGAAGACCCAACACAGCCATAAATAAATAAATAAATAAATAAATAAATTTATATATATTAAAAAAAAACGTTATTAGGGACTTCTCTGGTTGTCCAGTGGTAAAGAATCCAGCTTCCAATGCAGGGGACGGGGGTTCGATCCCTAGTCAGGGAACTAAGATCCCACATGCCGCGGAGCAACTAAGCCTGTGCACCACAACTACTGAGCCTGCGCTCTAGAGCCCGCGCGCCGCAACTACTGAGCCCATGTGTCACAACTACTGAAGCCCGTGCACCTAGAGCCCATGCTCCGCAACAAGAGAAGCCACTGCAATGAGAAGCCCGCGCACCACAACGAAGAGTAGCCCCTGCTCGCCGCAACTAGAGAAAGCCTGCGCGCAGCAACGAAGACCCAACACGGCCATAAATAGATAAATAAATAAATAAATAAATAAATAAATAAATAAATAAAATTGATAAAACCAACACTAAAAAAAAAAGAATGGATAAACAACAAGGTCCTAATGTATAGCACAGGGAACTATATTCAATATCCTGTGATAAACCATAATGGAAAAGAATATTAAAAAAAGAATGTCTCTGTGTATAACTGAGTCACTGTGCTGGACAGCAGAGATTGGCACAGCATTGTAAATCAACTATACTTCAATTTTAAAAAGTTATTTAAACCAACCTCACACCTATTAGGATGATTACTTTTTTTTTTTAATATGAAAATAACAAGTGCTGGTGAAGATGTGGAGAAACTGGAACCCTTGCACACCATTGGTGGGAAAGTAAAATGGTGCAACTGCTACAGAAAAGAGTATGGAGGTTCCTCAAAAAACTCAAAAATAGAACTACCATATGATCCGGCAATTCCACTTCGGGAATTCCACACCCAAAAGAACTGAAAGCAGGGTCTTGAAGAGATTTGCACACCTATGTTCACAGCAATTATTCACAATAGTGGAATGGTTCAAAGGATAAATAAAATGTGGTGTATATTATAGTGGAATATTATTCACCCTTTGAAAGGAAGGAAAGCCTGACACATGTGAAATAAGCACAAATACTGTATGATTCCACTTACTTGAGGCATCTAAAGTAGAAAAGCTCGCAGGAACAGAAAGTAGAACGGTGGCTACCATGAGCTGGGGAGAAGGGAAAAGGGGGTACAGAGCTTCTGATTTGCAAGATAAGCCCTAGAGATCTGTTTCACAATGATGTGAATACACTTAACACCACTGACCTACACACTTAAAAATAAGTAAAATGGTAAATTTTATGTTCTGTGTTTTTTGTCTATCCCAATAAAAAACTTTTTAAAATGTTAACACCACTTTAAAAGAGTGAATCTCACTTATATTTTACAACAGAAGTGCAAATATGATACAATTATGTCTACTTTTACAGACAAGGGGGAAAGCCTTGAGACATTAGAACAAGCTCGAAGTGCAAGAGGCAGGAAAAAGAGACAACAACCGGTCCTTGACTAGGCTGGATACTGGTCCGGCACTGCTGATACTGGTCCAGCACTGGACAAGGGGGCTTTATGTGGCTTAAAAAAATTAATCCCCTAATAAACTTTGAGATAATTACTAATATCACCATTTTCAAGAAAAAGGAAACAGGCTTAGAGAGGTAAAGGACTTGGGGTAAGATCAGACTTTGTAAAAGTCAAAGCCACATGTGACTCCAAAGCCCAAATCATTTCATCTTTTCCACCCCTTTAAGCCTGAAAGCCCAATGTTGTCCTCTCTCTGACTTGGTTTTCTCATCAATTAAATGAAATTTAAAATGGCATCTACTGTTCACAGTTGTTAGGAGAATTAAATCTCACAATACAAAGGGCTTTGAGAATACAGCATTATCAGTGCATTACTCTGCATCTTCTGTGCTGGTGCAATGACTTAAACACCAGGGATCCAAAAATAACTGGGACAGAGCCCCGGCCACTGAGGAGCTCAGAGCTCACAGAGGACAAGCGCAGAAGTCCCAGCACCCACAGTTCCGGCTCCTGGTAGACTGGTCTAAGAAACCCCCAGTAAATCTCCTGTACAGTTTGAGGCTTAAATGATTCATAGGTTTATCTGCAACACTGAAAAACTGGGAACATGCTCAAAAGAAGGGAAATGAGCAAATAAAGTTTGGAACATCAAAATGAGTCACTATACAAGCATTAAAAAATTGTGTTTGCTGAAAATTTTTCATTCATACTGGAAAATACTCATTAATGAAAAAAGCAACATGTACTATAAAGAGTTAAAGCAACTCCCAGTCTTAAAATGCAAGGATTTTCAAGATATATATTTTAAGTAATTAAAAAATGTATGGAAGAGTATGTAGAATACATTTTGATATAAAGCAAAAGAAAGATCCATGCACATGCACCTCCTTGTACACAGAGGACCTGTGGGTGGTTACACAAGTGGGAACAATGAGTCACAGAGAGAGAGAGTTAGGATTCATTTCCCACCCATTTGAATTTTGTACCATGTATATTTTAGTTAAAATAGTAAATGAACATAAAAAATAACTATTTTAAAGAACTGATATCTAGTACAGTTCCCAATACTTAGCAAGTAAACAATCCTTTCTAAATAACACACAGTCAAACAACACATCAAAGGAGAAACTGACAAAATGTTCAGAATAGAATGATAATTAAAAACAGAGGCTTCCCTGGTGGCGCAGTGGTTGAGAGTCCGCCTGCCGATGCAGGGGACACGGGTTCGTGCCCCGGTCCGGGAAGATCCCACATGCCGCGGAGCAGCTGGGCCCGTGAGCCATGGCTGCTGAGCTTGCACGTCCAGAGCCTGTGCTCCGCAACGGGAGAGGCCACAGCAGTGAGAGGCCCGCATACCGCAAAAAATCAAAAAAACAAAAAAACAGAACATCGAAATCTTTAGGATGCAGCTAAAAGAGCGCTGGGTACGTATAGGGAATTAACTTTAAGCACTTATATTTAAAAGCTAAAAACATGAGTTGTCTATGTTTTTACCTTAAGAAATAAGAAAAACATTAGCAAATTAAACCCAAAGTAAGTAGAAGTTAAGATAGAACACGGAACAGTGCTGGGGCAAAAGGAAAAAGGAGTAATAATGATCCTGTCTTCATTTAAGTTTGGTATCATCCATCAGGGATTTTTTGCATTAAATCCTGACTTTTAAAAATGCTGCATTAAAGTACTACTTATCTTAGGCTTCCCTGGTGGCGCAATGGTTAAGAATCTGCCTGCTAATGCAGTGGACATGGGTTCGAGCCCTGGTCCCGGAAGATCCCACGTGCCGTGGAGCAACTAAGCCCATGCGCCACAACTACTGAGCCTGAGCTCTAGAGCCCGCGAGCCACAACTACTGGGCCCACTTGCCACAACTACTGAAGTCTGCGCGCCTACAGCCCACACACCGCAACGAAGAGCAGCCCCCACTTGCCGCAACTAGAGAAAGCCAGCGTGCAGCAAGGAAGACCCGACGCAGCCAAAAAAAAAAAAAGAAAAAAAACTATTACTTGTCTTGATTACTGAGATTTTGGGGTCCCTGAGACATGCCTCACCAGAGTTCTGCCCACACATACCCATCCCCACTCCACTGGCCCTGTCCACCTCAACCGCAAGGCTCCCCACACCCAGGGCATATCACCTAGGGGGTTTGTGAAACTAGAAACATTTCTGCCCAAGGCATGTCAAATACAATCATGCAATTTTAAGAGTTCCTTTCTGAGAACAATAAAGCTATTTAACACTTCTTTTCAAGGACCAAAAACACAGTAACTAAACTGTCAAAGCATATCTATTTTACTTGAAACAGTTGCAATGCATTTTTTACACTGGACCAGCAAACTCTTGAATTCGTAAATGTCAGACCTTAAATGAAGGAGGCAAGCCCTAAAAATGTGTGAGCAAAATCCATGCTTGATCATGGCTATTCGCACCTCCTGTGATACAGCAGAAATCCTTCTTATTCTAGTCCAAAGATCCAGAATAACAGCGGCAACAGCTTAAATCCACAAGCCATGCTGGCAGGGCATGACAGCTAGAAAAGAGGAGAGAGTTTGTAAATAGCTAACTTATTCAAAGATTCCTCCTTCCCCTTTTTTTGAGATTTCTGAATCCAAGGCAGATCCAACAGTGGACAGTAGAAGAGCATTTCCTCTAGAAAAACAGGAAAAGTGGATAAAATACAATAATCAGAGAGCTGCTAGGGCAGTGAGAACAAGAGGGGCTAATACTTCACAGTGTGAGGAACCACAAAGCTGAGCTGATCTACTGCAGCTACTGTGAACTTTGGTATTGATTTGCTAATCCTACAAACAAGAAGGAGGCTGAGACCTCCGGCTCTGCAACCACAGAATACTGCTGCTGGAGGACAGAAAAGCAGGAGAGGTTCTGGCAGGCTAAAAACCTAAACGCAAATGTACTATATTTCCTGCCAGCAATAAAAGGAAGGGTACTGACACAGGCTACAACATGGTTGAAACCTGAAAACATTATGCTAAGTGAAAGAAGCCCAACACAAAAGTATCTATCTATCTATCTATCTATTAAACACTATATGAAATTTTCAAATTAAATCCCACAGAAGTTCTAAAAAATTACCTTTACCTGCAGCTCCTCAATCCATTAAGACATGAGATATTCGAGAGAACAAAATTTTTAAAAAACTTCCTAGAAACATAATCTTTTCGGGAAAAACTTCTTTCAGTTAATTAAAGCCGTTATGTGGACTATTGCTTTTTGGGGATATGACCTCTGCATGCATCTTTAGCTAGTAAAGTTGTTCATTCAAAAACAGAAAACTAAACATCAAAAACAGATGAAAAGGTAACTAACAAGAACAACTGAAAACATTCGAATTGTGACTCCAGAAAAAAAACAAGATCTAATTATAAAATATAGGAACATGGATCCTACAATACAGGGGTTACTTAAAATATATATACCTAATTTGCATATTTTTAAAAATTATTTATTTATTTTATTTATTTATTTTTTGGCTGCATCGGGTCTTAGTTGCTGCACGTGGGCTCTTCATTGCAGCACATGGGCTTTTCTCTAGTTGTGGCGCGTGGGCTCCAGGGCACGTGAGCTCTGTAGATGCAGAGCACAGGCTCTCTCACCGAGGCACTAGAGCTCAGTAGTTGTGGCGTGTGAGCTTAGTTGCCCTGTAGCATGTGGGATCTTAGTTCTCCTACCAGGGATTGAACCCACATCCCCTGCATTGGAAGGCAGATTCTTTACCACTGGACCAGCAGGGAAGTCCCTGGACATTTTTAAAAATTTATTTTACTTTCCATTATGTGATTGGGAGGAGAAGAGCCAAGAATCTGCAAAAATACTCTGTAGTATTTAAATTTTCTTTTTATAATCATTAATGCGTACTTTTATAGTTATTTCCTGGGAAAATTGTAATTTACTTCAGCTGTGGCTTTAAATATCTCCAAATCTGATTTTGCTGAAAATAAAGTTATGAAATGAATGTGTCTGTATAAAACGCATTTAAATTATTTATGAGAGAACATAAGTTTATTTTTTGCTATAAATACATATACAGTCTGGATATAACTACAGGTGGCTTAAAGCATATTCCTTTTATTGGCATCCTTGAATTACCACCTAAGAACTACCTTTGAGTACAGGAATTTCCTAATGTTTATTTCCTAAACTTTTTATGGAAATCAAATATTATCTTTATGTGAACAAGAGAAATATGAATTAATCTAACAAGAAAAAGAGAACACAAAAATAACAGCATTACTACCTGCAGAGTTTCCTGTAAAATGTAACTACACATTCCTAGTCCTAAAATATACCAAGTACATTTACAGCTGTTTCCATGTGACCTCAAAGGTACAATATATACTTACTACAATATGACCTTTCCATACAGTAGTTGACTGAAATTACTTCTTCTTTTGAAAACTATACTCAGGACAATCTCATTCTTAATATCCTCAAACTTAGCTGATCTCCACCTCATTCTAACAGTTATCTAAGAGACAAAATACACTCTCCTCTCTGTGCACATCTATCACAATCTACAGTAAATCCATTTTTTGTCTCCCTTACACAGAGTTAGGCCGACACAAAGAAGGCACGGTCACTAAGTCTGCTACTAAGTCTGCTACTGCAGCTAAGGAAACCCTCTGCTCTGCACTGCCATTTGGGAGAATTCCTGAGAGCAGCCACAGTATGTCCTAGAATAAAAACAGCCATCATGATTACTGTGTAAATGCCATGCAAACATTTGACCATGCCTTTTATCCTCCTCTTCCAGATAAAATCCACTTATGAACTGACTCCATTTTCATAATCAGAATATTGTGCATAAAAAGCTACACCCCGCCTTTTTCCCTGTTCACATCTTCTTACCTGAGTAAAAGTAAGGCGGGGGAAAAAGGTGGGGTTTGGGAGCAAAGAGAAAGGAGGATATATTTTCGTTAATCTTCCAGAAGTATGCACCACACAGAAAATTCTCTTCAGTGCCTAATAAATACAAGTCTTTACATCTAAAGATTTACTCTAAAGATTAAAAGTCAGACTCAAGAGAGTCAATACATTTTTAATAATTAAAAAAATATTTCATATATTCACAAATTCAAAATTTTTCATTCAAGAAATTTATAACAGAAATTATGACAAAATTAAGCACACAAGTGATCGAAGTCTTCTCAAATACACCCCTGCTACTGACATACGTATGACTCAATAAAGTTGAGCCCTGAACGGTGAAAGCTCAGCTCCAAGACTAACCAAGTCTCATCTGCCCTCAGTCCACCAAAAGAGGGTAAATATAGGATCAACAGTTTCCACATAAACACAACAGGCAACCAACACTTCACGTCCAGAACAAAACTATCACTTGAGGATGCCTAAATCTTTCCCATTTAGGTCTTAAGACATAGTCTGGCCGACTCCCTCTTGCAGGAGCACCGCAATCACAACTAACTGCTGAACAATCATCGACAGGAAGACACTGAAACTCACCAAAAAAGAGACCCCACATCCAAAGACAAAGGAGAAGCCACAATGAGATGCTGGGAGGGGCGCAATTACAATAAAATCAAATCCCATAACCACTGGGTGGGTGACTCACAAACTGGATAACACTTATACCACAGGAGTCCACCCACTGGAGTGAAGGTTCTGAGGCCCATGTCAGGCTTCCTAACCTGGAGGTCCGGCATCGGGAAGAGGAATTCCTAGAGAATCAGACTTTGAAGGCTAGCGGGATTTGACTGCAGGACTTCGACAGGACTGGGGGAAACAGAGACTCCACTCTTAGAGGGCACACACAAAGTAGTGTGTGCACTGGGACCCAGGGGAAGGAGCAGTGACCCCATAGGAGACTGAACCAGACCGACCTGCTAGTGTTGGAGGGTCTCCTGCAGAGGCGGGGGGTGGCTGTGTCTCACCATGAGGACTAGGACACTAGCAGCAGAAGTTCTGGGAAGTACCCCTTGGTGTGAGCCCTCCCAGAGTCCACCATCAGCCCCACCAAAGAGCTGGGTAGGCTCCAGTGTTGGGTCGCCTCAGGCCAAACAATCAGCAGGGAGGGAACCCAGCCCCACCCATCAGCATACAAGCAGATTAAAGTTTTACTGAGCTCTGCCCACCAGAGCAACACCCAGCTCTACCCACCACCAGTCCCTCCCATCAGAAAACTTTCGCAAACCTCTTAGCCTCATCCACCAGAGGGCAGACAGCAGAAGCAAGAAGAACTACAATCCTGAGGCCTGTGGAACCTACCCACCACCAGTCCCTCCCATCAGAAAACTTTCAAAAACCTCTTAGCCTCATCCACCAGAGGGCAGACAGCAGAAGCAAGAAGAACTACAATCCTGAGGCCTGTGGAACAAAAACCGCATTCACAGAAAGACAGACAAGATGAAAGGCAGAGGGCTATGTACCAGATGAAGGAACAAGATAAAACCCCAGAAAAACAACTAAATGAAGTGGAGATAGGCAACCTTCCAGAAAAAGAATTCAGAATAATGATAGTGAAGATGATCCAGGACCTCGGAAAAAGAATGGAGGCAAAGATCGAGAAGATGCAAGAAATGTTTAACAAAGACCTAGAAGAATTAAAGAACAAACACCTAGAAGAATTAAAGAACAAACAAATGGAGATGAACGATACAATAACTGAAATGAAAAATACACTAGAAGGAATCAATAGGAGAATAACCGAGGCTGAAGAAGAGATAAGTGACCTGGAAGACAGAATGGTGGAATTCACTGCCAAGGAACAGAACAAAGAAAAAAGAATGAAAAGGAATGAAGACAGCCTAAGAGACCTCTGGGACAACATTAAACGCAACAACATTCGCATTATAGAGGTCCCAGAAGAAGAAGAGAGAGAGAAAGTACCAGAGAAAATATCTGAAGAGATTATAGTTGAAAACTTCCCTAGCCACCCAAGTCCAGGAAGCTCAGAGAGTCCCAGGCAGGATAGCCAAGGAGAAACACGCCGAGACACATAGTCATCAAATTGACAAAAATTAAAGACAAAGAAAAATTATTGAAAGCAACAAGGGAAAAACGACAAATAACATACAAGGGAACTCCCGTATGGTTAACAGCTGCTTTCTCAGCAGAAACTCTACAAGCCAGAAGGCAGTGGCATGATATATTTAAAGTGATGAAAGGTAAGAACCTACAACCAAGATGACTCTACCCAGCAAGGATCTCATTCAGATTTGACAGAGAAATCAAAAGCTTTACAGACAAGCAAAAGCTAAGAGAATTCCTCACCACCAAACCAGCTCTACAACAAATGCTAAAGGAACCTCTCTAAGTGGGAAACACAAGAGAAGAACTGAAAGTGAGGGGATGGAAAAAGATATTGCATGCAAATGGAAATCAGAAGAAAGCTGGAGTAGCAATACTCATATCAGATAAAAGACTTTAAAATAAATAATGTTACAAGAGACAAGGAAGGACACTACATAATGATCAAGGGATCAATCCAAGGAGAAGATATAACAATTATAAATATATATGCTCCCAACATCGAGCACCTCGATACATAAGGCAACTGGTAACAGCTATAAAAGAGGAAATCGACAGTAACACAATAATAGTGGGGGACTGTGACACCTCACTTACACCAATGGACAGATCATTCAAGCAGAAAATTAACAAAGGAACACAAGCTTTAAATGGCACAAGAGACCAGATAGATTTAATTGATATTTATAGGACATTCCATCCAAAAACAGCAGATAACACTTTCTTCTCAAGTGCACACGGAACATTCTCCAGGATAGATCACATCTTGGGTCACAAATCAAGCTTCAGTAAATTTAAGAAAATTGAAATCATATCAAACATCTTTTCTGACCACAACACT
>NC_041228.1:2403247-2403820 GCF_002837175.3 Physeter macrocephalus | reverse complement strand
CAAAGTTAGCAGAAGGAAAGAAATCATAAAGATCAGAGCAGAAATAAATGAAATAGAAACAAAGAAAACAATAGCACAGATCAATAAAACTAAAAGCTAGTTCTTTGAGAAGATAAACAAAATTGATAAACCATTAGCCAGACTCATCAAGAAAAAGAGGGAGAGAACTCAAATCAATAAAATTATAAACGAAAAAGGATGACGGCGGGGGGGGCTGGTGGTGTGATGAATTGGGAGTTTGGGATTGACATATATACACTAGTATGTATAAAATGGAAAACTAATAAGAACCTGCTGTATAAAAAATTAATTAAATTAAATTCAAAAAAAAGTCACTTAAGAAAAAAGAAAAAAGGAAAAGAAGTTACAACAGACACCACAGAAATACAAAGCATCCTAAGAGACTACTACAAGCACTCTATGCCAATAAAATGGACAACCTGGAAGAAATGGACAAATTCTTAGAAAGGTATAACCTCCCAAGACTAAACCAGGAAGAAACAGAAAATATGAACAGACCAATCACAAGTAATGAAATTGAAACTGTGATTAAAAATCTTCCAACAAACAAAA
>NC_041228.1:2400499-2402116 GCF_002837175.3 Physeter macrocephalus | reverse complement strand
GCCTATGTTTTCCTCTAAGAGTTTTACAGTGTCTGGCCTTACATTTAGGTCTTTAATCCATTTTGAGTTTATTTTTGTGTATGGTGTCAGGGAGTGTTCTAATTTCATTCTTTTACATGTAGCTGTCCAGTTTTCCCAGCACCACTTATTGAAGAGACTGTCTTTTCTCCATTGTATATCCTTGCCTCCTTTGTCATAGATTAGGTGACCATAGGTCCGTAGTTTCCTTTGCTTTGCAAAAGCTTTTAAGTTTCATTAGGTCCCGTTTGTTTGTTTGTTTATTCATTTATTTATTTATTTTTTGCAGTACATGGGCCTCTCACTGTTGTGGCCTCTCCCGTTGCAGAGCACAGGCTCCGGACGTGCAGGCTCAGCGGCCATGGCTCACGAGCCCAGCCGCTCTGTGGCATGTGGGATCTTCCCGGACCGGGGCACGAACCCGTGTCCCCTGCATCGGCAGGCAGACTCTCAACCACTGTACCACCAGGGAAGCCCTGGCCATGGTACCTTTAAGTCACACCACGCACCGCAACGAAGAGTAGCCCCCGCTCACTGTAACTAGAGAAGTCCCACACGCAGCAACGAAGAACTGAAGCAGCCAAAAATAAATAAATAAAATAAATTTATTTTTAAAAAAAGAAATACACTGTACTATTAATCTCAATTTCACAAATTAACAAAGTTTTTTTTTTTTTTTTTTTTTTTGCGGTACACGGGCCTCTCATCGCTGCGGCCTCTCCCACCACAGAACACAGGCTCCGGGTGCGCAGGCCCAGCGGCCATGGCCCATGGGCCCAGCCGCTCTGCGGCACGCGGGATCCTCCAAGACCGGGGCACGAACCCACGTCCCCCGCATCGGCAGGCAGACCCTCAACCACTGAGCCACCAGGGAAGCCCAAAAAAGATATTTTTTAAAGGGAGAGAATGAGTTACTAAAATGTACAACAAAAACTAGAAGAAGAGCCAAAAAATGATTCCAAATTTCCAACCAATCATCTGCAAGATCAGAGGGAAAAACTGACCTTCAGCAGTGCAGGGCAGAGGGCTGGGTCACAGCGGGCACTCGGCAGTGTGCTGACCAACAAATAAGCCCTCGAGCGTCTCCCTTCTCCTCCCGCTCACTCACCAGTCCCAGCTTCGCCCACTGCTCACTACACTACCCATCGCTGACGGTGGGCAAGTGACTGGAAGAAAATGACCTCTGCTTGAAGGAGTGGGGATTAACATTTATGTTTATGACAAACGACACAGCATTTGGTAAGGCAGCCAAGAAATGCTACTTTGCATTAAACACAATGCAGAATAAACCAAATATCTTATATCAGTATAATAAAATAAAATGAAAGTTTTGCCAAAAGGAAGAATAGGCTTCTCTCTGTCAAAATGGAAATTACTTGAGATTTTGTAGGTAGTAAAATCAGTAGCTAAGCTAATATTAAAACAAGTACAATTTTATCATATTATTTTCCAGAAAATTTAGAAGTACAGCACATGAGCTGTGTTCCATTAAAAAGCACTGACCTAGGGCCTCCCTGGTGGCGCAGTGGTTGGGAGTCTGCCTGCCGATGCAGGGAACGCGGGTTCGTGCCCCGGTCCGGGAGAATCCCACGTGCCGCG
>NC_041228.1:2356052-2400304 GCF_002837175.3 Physeter macrocephalus | reverse complement strand
GGTGAGAGGCCCGCGTACCGCAAAAGAAAAAAAGAAAAAAAAAAAAAGCACTGACCTAGGGATGTCCACTTCAGCCAGGAAGGGGTAACTAGTATGGAAAATGTCCTCCCATGGTAAACAAATAGAAAAATGGACACAATCCAGGAAACAACTTTTTTCAGATCTTGAGACAATGGGCAAGGCAGGTCTGTGATCCCCACTGTCCCCTCTGTCTGGCTGAAGGCAACCCTGGACAACAGTACAGGAAGGGGAATCGAAGCAGAGCACTGCAGCTTCAGTAAGCTGAGGAGAGAAAATTTCAAGTTTTGGGAAGCTGAGTCAAGCTGACATTTGCAAGGCAGAGTATCAGAGATGAAAAAGTTGTAGAAAATAAGTTTCAGAAATCTGCACAAAGAGCCAGAGGACAACAGGACAACACTTTCATCAGCAAGCTGAAAGTAAACACCATCACCCAGCATAAATTTCTTCAAAAATGAAGATGTTTACCGAGAAAGAATGGATAGACAAGATATGATAGACTCATACAATGGAATATTACTCAGCAATAAAAAGGAACCAATTACACAACAACATAGATGAATCTCAACTCTACTGTGCTAAAAAATGCCTTACACAGTCATACATACTGCACAATTCTGTTGACATGAAATCCTACAACAGGCAAAACTGATCTGAGGTGGAAGAAAGACAGCAGTTGTCTTGGGCTGGGCGGGCGGGGGAGGGTGCTGGGACAGGGACTGTGAGCATGAAGGAACTTTCTGTGCCCCCCATTTCTTGTTTGTAAGAAAAAGGTTTCAGCCTCCTAGACCTTCCCTGAGTTCCAAAGGGCAGATTCCAACCATTACTAATTAGAGTGAGGGAATGCAGAAACAAAGGAAGAGCAGTCAAGAAATAATAGTGCAGGGGTTCCCCTGGTGGCGCAGTGGTTAAGAATCCACCTGCCAATGCAGGAGACAAAGGATCGATACCTGGTCCAGGAAGATCCCACATTTCCGCGGAGCAATGAGCCCTTGCGCCACAACTACTGAAGCCTGCGTGCCTAGAGCCCATGCTCAGCAACAAGAGAAGCCACCATGATGAGAACCCCGTGCACCACAATGAAGAGTAGCCACTGCTCACCGCAACTAGATAAAGCCCGCGCGCAGAAATGAAGACCCAACGCAGCCAAAAATAAATAAATAAATTTATATATTAAAAAAAAAGAAAAAAAGAATAATACAGCAATAAACCAGGGTCCTGGTTCCTCCTCAAGAGATATACCTAACAATCTGATACAGATCTCTGACTGCTTCTACAGGAACTAAGGATCCCACCCAGGTGGAGGATGTTAATTTCAGGCTGAGCAGCCACACATAGACCCCAGACCGGTTGGAAGCAGAAGACTGATGACTGAAATTCCTTGAACACCACCCTATTACCTCCCCACCAACCAATCAGAGGATGGTTACACACCCTGCAGCCCTCCCCCCGAATTTTACCTATAAAAACTCTTCCCCAAGAACCATCGGAGTTCAGGTCTTTTAAGCACGAGCCACCTGGTCTCCTTGCTTGGTCCTGCAATACACCATTCTGTTCTTCAAATTCCAACGTTTTGGTTTGTTTGGCCTCACAGTGAGTTGGGCACACGAACTTGGGTTCAACAACAAAACGACAATGGTCTACATTTTGATAAGTGTTTGGGTTGCTAAGGCAATGTTAAATTTTGTAAATTTGATAATTATATGAATTATATCATGGTCATATTGTTCTTAGCACATACTCACCGAAGTATTTAAGGGGATAAAGGGCATGATGGCTGCAACCTACTCTCAAAGGCCTTGGTAAAAAGTAAGTATACGGGGACTTTCCTGGTGGCGCAGCGGTTAAGAATCCGCCTGCCAATGCAGGGGACACAGGTTCGAGCCCTGGTCCAGGAAGATACTACATGCCGCAAAGCAGCTAAGCCCATGTGCCACAACTGCTGAGCCTGCGCTCTAGAGCCCACGAGCCACAATTACTGAGCCCGAGTGCCACAACTACTGAAGCCCGCACTCCTAGAGCCCGTGCTCGGCAATGGGAGAGGCCACTGCGATGAGAAGCCCGCGCACCGCAACGAAGAGTAGCCCCCGCTCGCCGCAACTAGAGAAAGCCCGTGCGCAGCAATGAAGACCCAACACAGCCAAAAATAAAATTAATTAATTAATTAATTTTTTTAAAAAGGATAGCATTGTGGAGAAACCTCTTTTAAAAAATAAGTAAATAGGGCTTCCCTGGTGGCGCAGTGGTTGAGAGTCCGCCTGCCGATGCAGGGGACGCGGGTTCATGCCCCGGTCCGGGAGGATCCCACATGCCACGGAGCGGCTGGGCCAGTGAGCCATGGCCGCTGAGCCTGCACGTCCGAAGCCTGTGCTCCGCGATGGGAGAGGCCACAGCGGTGAGAGGCCCACGTACCACAAAAAAAATAAATAAATAAGTAAATATATGTGTATGTATGTGCACATATATATATGGAGGGACAGAGAGAGAGGGCAGGGAGGGATGGGGAGGGAGAGAAGAGGAAAACGGGGATGGGGGTAGGGAAGGCACACAGGCAAATGTAACAAAATGTTAATTTAATATTGGGTGAATCTAGGTGAAGTACAGTATTTGGAAGTTCCCTATACTGCATCTTACAACTTTTCCATAAAAGAAAAAAATTTTTTCATTTAAAGAAACAAAACATGCTATACACGTGAAACATTGTAAACCAACTATACTTCAATTTTTAAAAATTTTAAAAACAAAAAACAAAACAAGGAGCAGCAAAGTAGAAAGGGTGCCGGAGGGGCTTTCAGAGGCGCCAACCCAGTGGTATGATACTGACGAAAAAGGAAAAAGTTGTGTTACTGCGTACTGAAATCGACAAGTGTTCATACCGCAGATCCCAAGTCACCCAGAAAAGCTAAAACTGAGTTTAATATCTTTTAGTACATTTTGTTTAAGAAGACCTGTTAAGCATCCTTTTGAAAAATATAATAAATATGGTTACATATTTTTTAAGTGTACACTCCCCTATTTTTTTTTCTATTCTGCATATACAATAACCTTTCAATTGAACAGTGAGTCACACTGAAACCTCTTAGAAGACACTGTACACGGCAGTTACACTCCACACGTGTGGTGCAGCAACAACACGATCCCAACCAGAGGGAACACCCGGCAAACCGCCCTCCCGCGTCCACACAAATGGACCACTGACAGCACCCAGAAACACCGTTAACTGTAAGAAGCATCCCAGCCCTCTTCTCAGCCTTCAGACAGGGTTAAGTTAGTGAAGATTCCAGAGAAAAACACAGGGATGGAGCCATTCAACAAAATGTAAGCAGAACAATTCCAATCTCTCTTCTGTCCCTCAATATGCTATCAAGGAGGCTACTAGCAGATCTTTGGCGTGTGCTCACCATACAAAGGGTGGCAGGCAGGGGCTGCGGTGAGCAGGTCTGGGCACCCAGTGGTTTACATCTCTAGGGGAGAGTAAGGTGGGTCTCAAACACAGAGGGACACGTGCAATAAAGGAACAAAAACCAGCCTCATTTTATCACTGATTCTATTATAACCACACAGTGGAGTATCCTCCCATCATAAAATTATGAAGAGCTCATCATTTAAAATTGCGGCCTTCTTATTCTCTAAAGTCAAACAAACTTTTATTTTTAAATAAAAATTAAAACACACAAATATACACACAACTTTCCACTTTAATTTCCCTCCCTGCCCTATACAAGCCTTTCCTAAGCAAGGACCTATTGGGAAAAAGTGCTAAATAACAGCTCTGGAGGACATCAAAAGGCACCACAAAGTAATAACAAGCAACTCTCTTGCATACTTTTAAGAAAATGTATTTACAGTCACAATTAAGTCTTAAGTTCAGTAAAGCTAATGTGTATTATTTTCTGTGTACGTTCTTGTTATTTCTAGCAGTGTAAAATGTAACTGACTGTACCCTACAATTATAGCCGACTAAACAAAAGATATGAAGACTGCATAATTAAATTTGTCCCGGGACTTCCCTGGTGGCGCAGTGGTTAAGACTCTGCGCTCCCAATGCAGGGGGCCCGGGTTCGATCCCTGGTCAGGGAGCTGGATCCCACATGCATGCCGCAACTAAGAGTTCGCATGCCACAACTAAGGAGCCAGCACGACGCAACTGAGGAAGCCCATGAGCCGCAACTAAGGAGCCCGCCTGCTGCAACTAAGGAGCCCACCTACTACAACTAAGACCCAGTGCAACCAAATAGATAAATAAGTATTTTTAAAATAAAATAAATTTGTCCCATTAATCTGAGAAAACAGTTCTTATTAATTTTTAAAGCTGGTAAAACTATTTTCTCCAGAGCTACAAGAGCTTGAACAATATGGAAGGAATCCTAAAATTTAACTTTTAAAACAACTTTTACTTATGCTAATTACATGACATCTGTAATATACAATTGTATTATACGAAGACAAGCCACATTATAAAGCCTTTAGAGGTCATGAATAAATAAGCATACAAAAATCAGCCAAGGACTTCAAGGTAGGGTCTATGCTAAAATCTATTTCACTTAAACTTCCATGATACCTCATCCAGAAAAATAAAATTTAATCCAGCTTGAAAGAAAAGGTGAGCTCAAGTGTGTGCAATATCTGTATGTATATACACAGAAGTCACCTATCTTTTTTTTAAGTTTGGTGTATGATTTCCATACAGAAAAACCTCCAGTTCAGTGAGTTCTGACAAACATACTCAGTTGTACGGCCATGGACGATATGGCCTCTTTCCATCACCCCAAGAAGTGCTCTCATGCCCTTCTGTACACAGGTCTCTCCCACCCTCAGCCCTAGGCAACCACTCACCTAATTTCTATTCTCAGAGCTTTGCCTTTACCAAAATGTTGTATAAATGGAATCAAAGTTACATTAGCGTTTTGTGTTTTCACCTGGTAGAATGCTTTGGCAATTCACCCATTTTGCTGCCTATGTCAGTAGTTAATTCCTCCCTGTTGCTGAATAGGATTCCACCGTAGGGGCGGACCACAACCTGCTCATCCATTTACCAGCTGTTGGGCATCTGAGTTGTTTTCCATGTTAAATGATTATGAATAAAGCTGCTATAAACATTCATATACATCGACATAAATTTTCATTTCCCTTGGGTAAATACCTCCAAGTAGGATTACTGGATTGTATGATAGGTATATATCCAACTTTATAAGAAACTGCCAAATTGTTTTCCAAAGTGGTTATAACACTTTGCATTCCCACCAGCGAAGCAAGACAGTTCTAACTGCTTCACGTCTTTGTCACTGGGCACTGTCACCTTGTGTTGTCTTATTTTGCTTTAATGCCAGCCATTCTAATAGGATTGCAATGGTATCTCAGTGTGGTTGTCATCTGCATTTCCCCAACGATTAATGATGCTGAGCGTCTTTCTGTGTGCTTATTCTTATCCTTATGAAAGGCATGAAATGCCTAATCAAACCTTTTGGCCATTTTTTCAATTGAAGTTTTTACTGAGACACCTTTTTTTTTTTAACTGAAGTATAGTTGCTGTACAATATTACATAAGTTACAGGTTACAGTACAGTGATTCACAATTTTTTTTAAATTTATTTATTTATTTTATTTTTGGCTGTGTTGGGTCTTCATTGCTGCGCACAGGCTTTCTCTAGTTGCGGCGAGCAGGGGCTACTCTTCATTGCAGTGCATTGGCTTCTCTTGTTGCGGAGCATGGGCTCTAGGCACGTGGGCTTCAGTAGTTGTGGCTCGCGGGCTCTAGAGCCCTAGACTCAGTAGTTGTGGCGCATGGGCTTAGTTCCTCCGTCGCATGTGGGATCTTCCCGGACCAGGGCTCAAACCCGTGTCCCCTGCATTCGCAGGCGGATTCTTAACCACTGCACCACCAGGGAAGCTGTGATTCACAATTTTTAAAGGTTATACTCCATTTACAGTTATGATAAAGCATTGGCTATATTCCCCATGTTGTACAATATATGCTTGTAGTTTATTTTATTAATAGTTTGTATCTCTTACTCCCCTACCCCTGTACTGCCCCTCCCCAATCCCTCTCCCCAGTGGTAATCACTAGTTTGTTCTCTATATCAGTGAGGCTTTTTTGTTGTTGTTATATTCACTAGTTTGTTGCATTTTTTCAGGTTCCACATATAAGTGATAACACATATTATTTGTCTTCCTTTGTCCGACTTATTTCACTTAGCATAATGCCCTCCAAGCCCATCCACGTCGCTGCAAGTGGCAAATTTTTGTTTTTTAATGAGACATCTATCCTTTTTAATATACAGTTAATCAAAGAAGAAATGCTGAAAAATTTGCATATTTTGATAAGCCACTTAGAATTCATGAGGAGTAGACATAAATCTAAAATGCTTCCTTACCATCCCAACTCCCAACACCCTACTTGCCCCCCCCCAAAAAAAATATCTATGATATGCCAAAACAGGTAGAAAGAAAAAAAATCCCCTCCTCTCCTTACTCTGAATGTAAAAACCACAGGAAAAGTTGTCTCCCTACTTCTAGGGACAGGAATGGACCAATTTCCCTATTTTTACAAGTATTTGCTGAAACCACATTCCTTCCTCAGTATGAGCCAGGAACACCTGATTGGCAATGCCTGCAGAGCTCTGCAGATACAGTGGTAATGCAAGTCAGCATGTGTGATACATACACGCTGAATACACGCGTCGTGCTCGACACATGACTGACAGCACAGAAAGGAAGCACAGCACCGAGGGAAGGTCCGCGGGCAGTTCAGCAGGCAGCACGACTCTCCTCGCTATGAAAGCATGACCCACATGCAGGAGCACAAGGGCTAAGACTTACTGCAAAGGAACCTGAAAACTTGATAACCACCATATGAAACCCTGGGCAAGTTTCTTAACATCTCTAAGTCCCGTTTCTCATCTACAAAACGTGAACAGTAAATGCTACCTACCTGAATTACTATAAAAAATTAAATAACATTCTAACTCACACAACGACTGACACATAAATGGCAGCTATTCTGACTAATACATTCACCCAAAGTTCCTGAATCACAATGTGAGACTGGAAAGATAAAGATGCACTCTTCACAGAGCTGTGCATATGAAACTGGAGGCTCACATAGCAGTAACGTGCACACACTGGACACACTGAACTAAATGCAGGTGCAGGGTCCCGACCACACATGAAAACTACCAGGTGTTTACATAAGAGGTGCCCTGTAGCTGGCAATCATGAAAGCCTCTGTGGACCTTATTTCTTACGATTTTGCCTCAGCATTTCAAATGCAGTGATACTTCTTTGCAAAAGGATCTCATCTAATCACCCTTGGTCTCGCATGACCCCATCATGAACGGCTCACTTTCCTCCAGGATGCTATAGCTGTGCCATACAAATTAGACTGGTGCTTACACACCTCAGTGACATTTTCCACCCCCTCTGCTTGCCACATTCCCATTGCAACCAAATGTGGAACAGCTTCTGGAACAGCTTCTTAAATGCCCTGCTCTTGCCTGACAAACGGAGCGTAGCTTCAGCACAGTCCGGCGCCAATGATTGGTTTGGACAGCCAGATGCCAATTCTATTAAGTTTTTGTGACAGGTGCTCTATAAGGATTTTTTTTCCATGAATCAATACATGAAATCAACAGTTTCAGATTATCACTTGGGGGGCTTCCCTGGTGGTGCAGTGGTTGAGAGTCCACCTGCCGATGCAGGGGACGTGGGTTCGTGCCCCGGTCTGGGAGGATCCTGCATGCCGCGGAGCGGCTGGGGCCATGGGCCATGGCCACTGAGCCTGCACATCCGGAGCCTGTGCTCCGCAACAGGAGAGGCCACAGCACCACAAAAAAAAAAAAAAAAAAAAAAAAAAAAAAAAAAAAAGATTATCACTTCGATTCAAGTGTCCTGATATCTCCTATGCTCAGGTTTTAGGACAACATTAAAAATTTACATCAGATGTTTAACAATCTGAATCACATTTCCCATGTAAACCTGTTTAAATCTCTTAAGGGTAGAGTCTGTAACTCAGTTAATATGTACAGTCTCTGTACAATCTAGGTCCATCTCTGTGCTTATTCTTGCGCTTTCTCTACCTGGAATGCCCTTCCGCAGCTACAGCCAGCCCTTCTTATCCTTCCCTGCAGGCTCCCCCAGGAAGACAGTCTTCCCCTCCCTCTGAACTTCCCACCATACTTTTCTCCATCAGCGTTTCTACCTTGTCTCCCTGCTCCTGCCCCATCTGCCCTATGTTCTTCAACCCGGGCACCGTTCCCAGCAGGCAGGAGGAACATCTGTCCTGGGGGTGAGACAGAATTAAAATACTTGATCAGCCTTACTTATAGAGCTAGTAGAGGAGGTGAGAACTCTTAGCCAGACTTAAGAATATTAAGCAAACAGGAAAAAAATGTAGCCATTAGAGGTCCAAGAAAGCAGGAAAACAAAAAGTTGAATAAGGAAACGTAATCACACTGAATTAACTGGCTCAACAGTGAGCAATGTTTACAAAGTCAAGAAAAATTAAAAACTAAAATATGGGTCTAAACAAAAATTGTGATTTAACTATATAGCGAAGTTGAAAATGTAACTTTTCCTAAAATTGATGCATCAGTGACTCCTGACTAGTACAGAAATAAAGTTAGGAAACATGGATGCAAACGCTAAAAGAAACGGCTAAAGCAGAGGATTCCAGGGGCCTCCAGGAGGGGAGCACGAGATGC
The DNA here is from genome assembly GCF_002837175.3 of Physeter macrocephalus. Lineage (NCBI taxonomy): Eukaryota > Metazoa > Chordata > Mammalia > Artiodactyla > Physeteridae > Physeter > Physeter macrocephalus. The sequence continues at coordinate 2,391,587 of NC_041228.1, read as the reverse complement.
TTAAAAGATGTCTTTATTCACAAAATGGGGGTCTTCAGAGGGTCTCAAGGCAGCCTTCCTTCTACCACCTTCCCACAAACCATTAACCCTGAAAATGATCTCCATACATATTTCAGCAACTCTGCTCCTCCAAAACTTTGCTTTGCTTTCTTAGGGTTGCAGTTGTAAACTCCTCCATCCCAGTCCTTGCCTTCTAGCCCAACACCCCAAAACATAGCAAGAACCAAGAGCCAGCTCTGGCAAAGCAGCTTCGGGAGAAGAGCCATTCTGCAGGGGCTCAGGCGGGGCAGGGGCTTACGGTGGGGCACTCAGGTAGACCCAGGGGCCTGGACCTCAGCATCACAGCTCTGGACTCACTCTGGGGGAGGCCAGAATTACTCATGTGGTCTGACCATTTGTCTGGAGCTGGGGGAAACAATTACAGGAACACTGGTTAGAAGGTTATTTTCCTAGGCTTATATATTTTCAAATACTGGGGGAAAAAAAAAAAAAGCCAACACAGAATCAGTAGATTATGTCCTGGTGCTAAAAAGCTCCACTGAGCTAGGGAAGAGGCTCTTGGTTCATCAGGAGCTGGTCTGTCCTCTCACCACCCTCCCATCAGGCTTTTCTTCCACTGCATATTATATCAATTAGATTTTTGAGTAACTTCTACTAAATATTGCCCGCATGTAACCGTCTTGTGCTGTACCAAGATGAGATATTTTTAAGTGCTAATGCTGCTGAAAAGCTACACTTGATATTCTGCCTCTTGTTTGGATCTACTAAGAGAACTTACTTTGTGTCCAGCATTAAATATTCCTTCATTCAGCATTTAGCAAAAACCACCTATGGGTCAAGCAGAAAAGATGCAGAGGTGAAATAAAATCTTTTTTATTTCGAAGACTCTAGGAAACAGACTTTCACCCAAATAAATGTTACAGTTACAGGAAGAAACATATAATCTGGACTGGGAGGAGGGAGTGAAACAAGGCTGTCACCTCACGACCTGCGACATAATCACACCTGGCACAGCCATGCAGAAGAGGCTCCTCTTGCAGCCAAAAAAGAGCAGGGGGAATTGGAAAAACGGGAGTAAGACTTCCGGGCCTTGCTAGGAAATTGAAACTGCATGACATAATTTCCCTTCCCTAATACCTAGCCTCTGTAGAAACAGAAGTGGCTTGGGAAGAAAGAGAACAAAGGAGGAAAGTGAGCTGACCTTCAGAAGGAAATGGAAAAACCACCAGGGCCCTGCCACTTGGGCATCCAAGACAAGGACACTGGCCAAAGTGAAATTCAACACAGTTATAAATTGTCATGAATACTGAATCCATGAAGTCCAAGTTCATGAGGCTTTTACCGACACAACATATTGGAACAACAAAGTGCTTACCAATGCCAATACCCCAGGAGAGATGTATGAATCGTCTACCAACTGTCTGTCCTTGATTTACCACTAAACTAACCAGAAAGAGCAGTCTTTGGAAAAGACAAACTGGGATAGAATCTCAACTTTACAACTTCCCAGCGGTGGAGCATGAAACAAATTCTGAAGTTACAAATTACAAAGAGCCCAGTCTTCCTCTCATTAAAATGGGAAAGCTCTCACGGAATAACTGCTAACATTTGTGAGTGCTGAGCACCTTACACACCTCTCACCGCCCCGGGAGGTGCTATCCAAACACCGTTTGTTGGATGGGAAAGCTAGGGTTAGGTAGCTAGTAAAGAGTTAGTAAGTAGCTAAGCTGCCACCTGAATCCAGAGCCCATGAGACTCAGGTACCAGAGTAAAGGGCACAAGCTCTGAACCAGACTGAGTCTGAATCCCAGCTTTGCATTTACTAGCTTAGTAACCTTTAACCTCTCTGTACTTAAATTATGCAAACATGAAAGAGGGGAGAGGAGCGACCTCACTCACCGGGTTATTGTGAGGACCCATCAGCAGCTATAACTTGGTGTTTATAAGGCACCAGGCACTATTCTAAAGCATGCGATGTTATTGTTGTTGTTAATCATTATTATTACACTATCTCAGCAAAAATATATACATAGTATCTACACAGAGAAGGTACTAAATAACTTCTGTTTTTTCTCTCACTTAGTCTGCAAAATTCACTACCTTTTGTTTGTTTCTACTGTGGGTCAAAGAAACCCTAAGGCAGGGGAAAGAAAAATCAAAGCAAAACAAAAATCCAAGACACAAGTGTAGCAAGAGAATCAGACTCACAGTTCAGAAGGCCACCATAACTCTGTGACGAAGTCAAACGATGATTTACAAATACTCCTAGTTTCTCTTTCCTCTTTCCATAGCGGTCAGAAAGAACCTGACAAGAAAAGACAACGCGCGTTTATAAAACCACCTTCACCGCCACTTTTTCAAGCTCTACTGTGTTCATCCCCTCACAGCCAGCCTCAATACCTACCACGCATGCCGTGCCAGACCTGGAATGAGGGATACAAACATGTTATCAAGTCCCTGTCTTCAAACCTACATTCCAGTTGAGAAAATACATGTGGAAAACTGAAAACTATTAAAACATATCAACAAGCATATATTAATGAGGCACAAAGTTAGCAAGTAAGTTCAGGGTAAGATCACCAACAATATATACATCTATTTCATCCTCTCCCACCAAAATCATACTAAAGGGATATAAAAAAATTTTACAAACAAAACATAGCTCAGGCAGAACTGAAAGGAGAAAAAGAAAGAGAATTCTGGAAGCTGTGAGAAAAGTTTCTCACATGGAAGATAAAAGACCAAAACAAAACAAATAAGAAAAAAGAAGAAAAGAAACTTGGAGGAAACGGAAACTATGAAAGATTGTAAGCATAGTAAATGACCCAGCAGGCCAAGAAAGCCAGATCCTAAGCCAGCAGTGGAAAAAACTAAGACCCAATTCCATTTACACATCGGTATCCCAGAAGGCTCCGAACTGGCAGCACCAGTGCAGACAACTGGGGGCGAGGAAAGTGGAGGCCTAAACACAGAGGAGCAGGTGAAGCTGCTTAAGCCACAGCCAGAACCTCAACACCATCTCTGACACAGACTGGACGGTCACTCCCTGGAAAAAGCAGAACGTCTCTGGACTGAAGTCCCCCTGTCCAGCTGCACTAACACAGGCAGACTTCATCAGTGTACATAACTCAACGGTGGATGCTTCAGCTTCCCACCACCCACCCACTCAGCCCCCAGAATTGTGTAGTCAGAATTCTACAGATAAGAGTCTGGGGAATCTGATCAGGCCAAGGAGAAAGACCAGAAGATACACTGGGGATTCCCCAACAAATGGCCCACCCAGAATATCCTGATGTAAAAGTCAAAAGGCCCAGACCATGGCAGACAGAAGGACGGGGGTGGGACGGTGGGAGGGAAGGAAGCAAGGAGGGAAATAACTTGAAAGAAACAGAAACTATACAATCAATAACCTAGAGATAAGAAGACACTGCAATCAATAAACAAAAACAGGATGTTCTTTTAAAAGAACAAAATAAGAACTCTTGGATATTAAAGAACCTGAGCACAGAAATAAAAAACTAAGGAAGAAGCTTAAGTCAAATTGAAGACATCTCCCTGAAAGCAAAATAAAAAGAAAGGAAGAAAGGAAGGGAGGAAGGGAGGGAGGGAGGAAGGCAAGGAGAAGGGAGGGAGGGAGGGAGGAAGGCAAGGAGAAGGGAGGGAGGGAGGAAGGCAAGGAGAAGGGAGGGAGGGAGGAAGGCAAGGAGAAGGGAGGGAGGGAGGGAGGAAGGCAAGGAGAAGGGAGGGAGGGAGGAAGGCAAGGAGAAGGGAGGGAGGGAGGAAGGCAAGGAGAAGGGAGGGAGGGAGGAAGGCAAGGAGAAGGGAGGGAGGGAGGAAGGCAAGGAGAAGGGAGGGAGGGAGGAAGGCAAGGAGAAGGGAGGGAGGGAGGAAGGCAAGGAGAAGGGAGGGAGGGAGGAAGGCAAGGAGAAGGGAGGGAGGGAGGAAGGCAAGGAGAAGGGAGGGAGGGAGGAAGGCAAGGAGAAGGGAGGGAGGGAGGAAGGCAAGGAGAAGGGAGGGAGGGAGGAAGGCAAGGAGAAGGGAGGGAGGGAGGAAGGCAAGGAGAAGGGAGGGAGGGAGGAAGGCAAGGAGAAGGGAGGGAGGGAGGAAGGCAAGGAGAAGGGAGGGAGGGAAGGTGGGAGGAAGGAAGGCAAGGAGAACGGAGGGAGGGAAGGAGGGAGGGAAGGAGGGAGGGAAGGAGGGAGGAAGGAAGGCAAGGAGAAGGGAGGGAGGGAAGGTGGGAAGAAAAGTATACTGGAGTGAAAGTATAAGAACATTACAGAACTTGTCTATAACACCCAAGTTGTGGATAACAAGACTTCCAGAAAGACAGAACAAGGAAACAGAAGGGAGAAAATCTTCAGCACAATAACTTGAAAAAATTTTCCCATAACTGAGGGATAAAAGTTACCAGAATGAAGGTCCCCACTAAATAAGCAGAACAGTAGATGAAAAGAGACCCACACATCATGACATTTAAAAAGACTTGGCCAAATTTTTTAATTCCTACACGCTTCTAAAGATGGAAAGGAAAAAAGTTACATACAAAGAATAAAAATTAGAATAAGCTCTGAACTGAAAACCAGTAACGTGCGCCCAGGAGGCAATGGAGCAGAGCGATGCCAACACGAGCCCCACGCCGGCCACACCGCCAGTCACCTCCTCCATCGCGCTCACTCGCAAACTTTCTGCCTCTTAAGCATCCCGCCTCAGGAAGCCACTGGAGAAAGTCCTCCACCAAAATGTGTGCATAACAAAGTAGGAGGAAGTCATGGACAAACACGAGCTTCGATGAAGAGATGAGGGCATCTCCAGGATGACAGTGAAAGGAGATTCCAGAACGGGAGCTGTGCGCCAGGAGAGGACAGTCGGAGCAACGTGGCTCATGAGAAAGGAATGTGGAAGGCTGCCGCACCTGCCCAAAGACACTGGACCACCTTTCTAAAGTGATTCACCTCTGTATGGTGTGCTCCACCCAAACGAAGAAGTCAGTCAAGAAAGACATACACAAGCAATACCACAAACACGAAACTCAACTCTGGAGAAAAGCCAAAGGATGAGAGCAAAGGAACGTCCAGGGGCAACACCACAGGAAAAGGCGTAAGGAACAACCAGCTCAGAAAAGAAGAAAACAGAGATCTCCAAGAAATCGTATCCCAGAAAGAGAATGTGAAGAGTCTATGTGACTGACCTTGTGGAAGATTTACTAAAAGGCTATTGGAAAGTATGGGGAAAATAAGCAGCAGGCATAAAAAGAACTAAGAACACGGGATTCAGTGGTCAAAGGAAGGTGACCATCCATCACACTACCCTGTGCGTCTCTCTACAAGGTACTCACCTACTGTCCCAGCACCAATGACTTGCTTCTCTCTGCCCCTCACTGGCCTGGAGACCTCGTAGGGGGCCATTCCTCAGCGATCACTTTCCAGAACCCAGTGTAATGCTTGCTACAGCAGTGCACATGAGAGCAAAGGTCTTTTTGCGTTTATTCACGTACTGAGTACCTACTCTACATACCTGGCATTCTTCTAGGGAACTAGAAGTCAAAGACATACAGACTTTGCTTGTCCTTCAAGAGTTGAAACGATTTTTATTCCTGAGAAAACAAATATTTATGCTATATCCTCATCCTCCCCAAAAGATGAAAAGTTCACCAACGGCTTACAGAATTTCAATAGGCAAGTTATCACTAATGGATTGGTACCCCGAGACGTGATGATGCTTTTTGACACGGCATGCATTGTGTAACATGAAAAGTGTCAGACTGGGCGTTAGGGAATCTGGCTTCCTGTACGTTATGACATGAGGCCCTTATTGATCAAGCCCAATCTAACTCTCCAGAGTCCTAACATCTCTCAACACTGGTCTCCTAGGAATCCTACACTCCAGCAAAGGTAAACTACTTCCAGTTTACAGAACACATGTGCCCTCCCTCACACCTCTATGCCATTTGCAGGTCCCTCCACCTGGATATTCCTGCCCTGGCTGAACCAGGATGCACACCTGGAGGGAGCCACGCCCCTCTCTCCTGCACTCCCCCAGCATGCCATCACTGACAGAGGGATCTCTGGAGTGACTGACACATGCCATGCATGGTACCGGGCACTGGAACACACATCAGTCAACAGGAGAGACACAGCCCTGCCCCCAAGGACCCTTGTGGTGTAGCTTCCGGTTTAACATGCTTACTAGAGTGGATGTTAAATCCGACCCGATCTGTCAGCCTCTCCCTCCACCCAAACAGCAAGATTCTAGGGACAATGGGCAGCCTCTTGCAGCTCTGCAGCCTCAGGACCCACACACTGTTAAATAAAACCAAAGTTAAGATCAAAAAAACTCCAGTCAGTGGCAGGAGGTAAGTAACATGTGCTCTTTAGAGGCCCTCTACCTTTTCTTTTCTTTTCTTGTTTGTTTTTGACCTCTTTTCTATTAAAGGAGTACAAACCTGAAAACTTCATTCATTGAAATTCAAGTCTCTTAACAACTGGCTTTCTTCTTGCTGTGAAAGGCAAAACACTCCCCAGGTCTGGTTTTTGCTCACCACCATATACCCAATGGTATACACTGTATCAAACACGTAGAGCACTTAATCAATAAACATATACTCGATGCATGAGTGACAATGCCTGAATAAATGAATGGATACACTAGCTTTTGAGTGCCTTATAACTGCTCTTTGCTTCCTCCTGTATTTTAAGGAAAATTCAAGTAACAACATTTCATTTTAAGCAACAGGAGGCCTGCTCACTTGCCATGTTAGCAGTGGGAGACTCAGTGCATGCTGAGTTCCAGCACTCCTGTTTATCACATGAGCCAACCTATCTTTATTAAGAACATGAAGCTATGCATTTTAACTACAAAACTGATCAAATATAAGCATAAAAATTTGAACTAGTTCAAATAGAGAAAACTAGATATTTCCCAAACTGTATAATTAAAATACATAAATAAAATCTTTTGCTCCAGATAGATAAACAGAAACTAAGCTTGTCTTACTATGCAATAAAATACACTGCCAGGTCCCTGAAGATATTTGTAAGATGGATACTCTCTACATTTTGGGCATGAATGGTGTGTTTTATGATGGGTATAAATAGACACACCTGGGCTGCCCTGAACCCCTTTCCCTTTCTAACATGCAAACTAAAATTCCCCACCAGTCGCACACTCTAAATCTGTGTTTCATTAACAGGTAAAATATTTCCTTCCATCACCATGCTTACAGTGTTCTCATTTCAATGCACAATCCAACGTGGCCAGCTTTCTAACGTCCATCTCTCAGTAAGCCTCAATAACAACCCTAATCATCATACAATGACAGCTTTTCTCCTAAGTGCTTTATAAGTACTAGCTCCTCACGCCTCTAGCCGGTTACTATTAGTGTTCCCATTTTACACATAAGAAAGCTAAGTCTGAAAGAAATTAAGAAATTTTCAAGGTCACACAGCAAGGAAGGGAGAGATCAAGGATTCAAACACTAGCTTAACGGCACTTTTAAAATCATGATGCTATTCTGGTTTCCCAAATTAACCAGATAATATTACTGTTAAAACAATGAACATGATCTGGGCTTTCCAAAGCAAGCACAGCAGAAAAACTCTTCCTAAAGCTGAGTAACATTCAACATGACACACTGACAAATTATAAGATATCTGGCTCGAATTAAGCATGTAGGCTGAACTCCTGGAGAAGAATTGGTCGTTTGATGCTAAGTGCTAAATAAGGCCGAAACCCACTACTTCTTAACCCACAACATCGTAACAATTTAAGTTAACTGTGATGGTCTCCAATGTCCAAAATATACAACCATTTCACACAGGCTGCCCTTCCTCTAAGCTCAGTCTACCAACAGTTTTGTACGTAGGCAAGCTGCAACCTGTATTCTAAAAAATATTAGGTCAGAAGTAACTTTCTGAAAAACCAAAGATATATAAAGAATGTGAATATGATTATGAAAATCTTCTGGGCAAACAAAAGCTTCTTTATGCTTCAAACTAATTTTCTAGCCAAAAATATTCTAATACTAGACTGTGGTGCTGCTCACAGGTTGGGATGCAATGTCTCAGGCATCTCTGAGATGCCTGGTACTAAACTGATGACTAAGTAAATACATTAATAAGAAAGAAGAGGTAAAGTTACTAAATTCAGAAAAAACAATATTAACAACAACACTAATAACAGACTGCCTATTATGCCTGCAGAATAAATGATGAATATAAAATGCCTTCTAGTTCTTGGAGAAACTGATCAAACTAAATCGGAGAATGATTAAGATTAGCCTTCAGGAACTTCCCTGGCGGTCCAGTGGGTAAGACTCTGCGCTCCCAATGCAGGGGGCCCGGGTTCGATCCCTGGTGGGGGAACTAGATCCGGCATGCATGCTGCAACTAAGGCCCGGTGCAGCCTAAATAAATAAAAATAAATCTTTAAAAAAAAAAGAAAAACTAGATTAGCCTTCAAATTCCCACGACAGAAATATCTACATTGTTAGGAACTGTATTTGTTGAACATCAGGTTAATTCTTTACTTATTTATTTATATGACTAGCCATGTATGAACTATGTTATACCACATTTGTAAGAGAGTTATGATAATCTCTACCTAACAGATGAGATAACGAAATTAGAATTTAAGCAACCTGGTCACCATCCCACAGGGAGCAAGGATCAGATCTGAGACTCAAAGTAAAATCTGTCCAAAGTCCATGCTCTTAACCACTGCTCTATTTTGCACTGTGAATAACATTCCCAGAAAATCCTACTGTGCAAAAGCCTTAAAAATATCAACAGGGCTTCCCTGGTGGTGCAGTGGTTGAGGGTCCATCTGCCGATGCAGGGGACGCGGGTTCGTGCCCCGGTCCGGGAGGATCCCACATGCCGCGGAGCGGCTGGGCCTGTGAGCCATGGCCGCTGAGCCTGCGCGTCTGGAGCCTGTGCTCCACAACGGGAGAGGCCACAACAGTGTGAGAGGCCCGCGTACCGAGGGGAAAAAAAAAAAAAATTAACAAAACACTATTCTACTCAAATTAATTAATAGGCACAGTTAATATATTCAAGACAAGTCAACCCTTCAATCATACTCAAAAGAACTAATGGTTATTACGGTATATCTAAGGGTCATTTTGTCTACCTGAGAGAGACACCAAAAGAAGGACCTATGAACCAAATTCAAGAAGTAATTAGAAGGAGCATCTCCTGTAGGGACCGAGAGAGGTAACTGATCAAGGGACAGTCATTTGGACATTAATGGCCCAGATGAAACCAGAAACCATCATTACCTGCACAATGGAAGCAGTGTGCCAGTGCAGGGTCCCAGGTCTAGGTAAGGAAGAGTAAAGCACACTCTATCCTGTCTCTCCTGGAGACGGCAAAGTAAACCTGGATGGAGCAACTGCAGAAGCTATTTAATGAAAAGTACACAGTAGCAGGTGGATTAGGAAAGGAGACTGGAATTCAAACCACCACCAAATTAGCAGATTTAAATATGACAAAGAGCCACTAACAAAATACCCTAAATGTGGAGGATGTGCTCAACACACATTTGGCATAGGAAGAGCCAGGCACACTTTGATTCCCATGGGGAAAGAAAATCAAGATAAGTCAATACTGAGATGAAACAGATGTTAGAATTAGCCCACAAAGCCTTTAAAGCAGCTATTATGCAAATAATCCCATAAACAAGCACACACCCAATATACTCAACATTACAAATTCTTTTTAGCTCTTAAACCCACGGGCTTTGGCCCCCACCACTCCATAGAAACTTCTCTATCCAAGATCACCAATAATCTCCAAACTGCTCAATCCAGTGGTCAGTACTCTGGCCTCACGTGACAAGAGTCGGTCACTTCCTCTCTCCTCCTCTTGGCTCCCAGGATGCCGTCTTCCCCTGCTTTCTTCTCACCTCACAGGTGCCTCCTGGTTAGAGAAACCAGTCAATTCCAGAGCCCCCAGGGCTCTGTCCGTTCTCCTCTTAGCTGTGCTTGCCTCCCAGGCAAGCTCACTCTGAATGCTGTCTGCTGCTAACTCTAAAATGTGTCTCTAGCTCAGACCCACTGCCCAGCTGTTGTCCTGGACGGACTGCTGTCAACCCTGCATTGCAGCCACCACCTTCCACCTTCTCCTGTGCATCACAGAGGAGAAGCCAGAACTGGGTTTCCCAAAACCCCCTCCTGCCACGACACAGGGCTGGAGGTAACTAATAAGAGGCACTTGTGCAAGACTGGTAAGATGAACGAGAAAAGTACCCTCAGGAGGCAACTGTGGGCAGAAGCACAGCTGCAGGCCGATGCGTAGGGAGAAAAAAGAATTCACCAACTGTGGCAGCTAAGAGCTAGAGTGGCTTCCACAGAGAATTCCCAGTGGCCCCAGAGGGAGACCCCAGGAACCACCTGCTTCAACCACTGAGATCAGCAGCAGCGGCTCCAACTGTCCAGATCACTGTTGATTCCAGATGAGCTCCTGGGACACACTCACTGTCATGGCTGCTTCCTTGACCTTCAACCCTGCCAGCCCTATTCCAACAGAAGTGATGGATTCTAGATCCTATATTGAAAAATCGTCTAGAGTGGCTTCTGTTTTCCTGACCAAACCCTGACAGATGCACTGTATGCTGGGACCAGCTGCTAGCCCGCTCAGAGCAGTGAAACGTCGCCAAAGAGAGCAGCGTAAAATGCCCAGCAGACGCCTCAAAGCTCAGGCGTGGCCTTCCGACACGACCCTTCCGCACGCGGTCAACCCCCCCTCAGCCAACTGCTGAGGGTGTCATCCCTAACCCTTCCTCCCACGCACCCCACCCAATCTTGTCGGCTTTTCCTGCAAAACACGCCCCGAAACTGCCCTTGGCGTCACATCCCCCAGCACCAGGCTGACCCGAGCTGAAGGATGATGGCGGCAGCCACGCCCACGCAGCACCAGTCTCCCTGATCCCGCCCTGGCCACCCCAGTGCCTGTTCCCAACGCTGCACGTGACTCGGACTCTCAATCAGACGCACCACTTCTCTGCTCAAGATCCTAGACAGTCCCTCAGTTTACACGGATGTTTGCACGGCCAAAGAAATGTGCTGAGAAAAAACAAACCCGCTTAAGACTATCAGCCTTTCAGCAAGAACAGTTGCTGAAAGAGTTGAGGACATGGGAACAACATCAATAATCAACTAAAGAATGAGGCAAATGACTCTGGGTGGCTTTCCTTGGCTGTTGATGCGTCAACAGATGGTTCCCACACCGCTCGGCTATTTATTCAAGGAGCCAATGGTACTGAGGAACTGGCCTCCAAGAAGAGTGTATGTGGAACTACGGGTGAGAATATTTTCAAAGAACTGGAGAACACACTAATTTAGTACAACTTGAAGTGGAATACAAATGACGACAATAAAAATACATGGGGAGGGACTTCCCTGGTGGTCCAGTGGCTAAGGTTCCAATGCAGGGGACCCGGGTTCGATCCCTGGTCAGGGAACTAGATCCCGCATGCATGCCGCAACCAAGAGTTCTCATGTCGCAACTAAAGATCCCACATGCTGCAACTAAGACCCGGCACAGCCAAATACATTAAAAAAAAAAAAAAAACTATGGGAAGCAGAAGAAGGGTTGGCTGGACAAATTTACAAAGATTATGAAAATGTAAGCTGTACATTTACAGCTTTTAAAACCTGTTAAGCTTTTAAACATAGTTATTTAAACTATGGTTATTCACTGTATTCTTCATCAGCACGTACTCTGTGCAAAGTATTTTAATCTGTTATGTGTTACTGAACCAGTAGCATCAACAGCAAACTTCACTGAACTATCCTGACTTGTCCTCCCATACGGCAGTTTAATGACTGGGGGTAGGTTTTGTTGTGACTTGTTGATCTCAGAGCCACGATTGAAATTTTTCTGAAAAAGACCCTCCTTCAATTATCACTGTTATCGAAAAATTGTACTCAATGAAATTAGCTGTTGCTAAAGACTTGATAATATTTCTTAATGAATTCAACCTAAAATTACAAGGCACAACAGTGCTTATATGAGAGACTTCTACTGCAGTAAAGTCATTTCAATGACAGCCGATGTTTGAATCACAAGTAACACCACGCTTCTTTACACTCTCCCCATGCTATCAGAAGTTACAAAGACAGCGAGATTTCCATTCCCACACAAATTCACAGCAGATACATTTCTGAGTTTAAGCTACAGCAGCATTTTTTGAACCTTGATGCAAGTATAATGAAAATTTACATATTTCAAAATCCATTTAACTATGCAGTTGAGGCCCCCCTCTAACCATCGATTGGAAGTGATTAATCTGCAATATAATGACATGCTAAAAGGCAAATATCAAGAAGAACCTAATAGAATTCTATAAATGCCTTCCAAGCAATGAATATGCTCAATTAAAATGACATACTCCTGCACTGATACCTGAGAGTACCTATCGGCATAAAGACATTTTCAAAGGTGAAACACATAAAACCTCCTGGGCAGATCAGCATTAAGAGATGAGTATCTGTAATTGACTCCAATGACAGGGAGTACGAACTTCAAAACTCCAATTAAGGAAAGCATTATCCCCTTCCTCCCCTAAAAGAGAATTCCATTCTTCTCATTAGTGGACCTGTATTATAAAAAAATTATACTCAGTTATAATTTGAATTCTGTCCATGAAAAATCTGTAGAAATTCGGTGTTCTCTCTTATTACAGAAGTATTTATATAATATCCTTGATTTTGCCTATTAGTCTGAAAAACCTAAGATATTTCCTTTTATGGAAACTGTGTGCCTTTACAGAAATGGTTTGACAATCCGTTTTAGTCAACTAAATCCCCCTGTCTTCTACACACAGGTACAGTTAAGACATATTTCACCCATCTTCAACTTTCTCAGTTGATCTTCTTTTTGATTTATGTCTGCATTTTACATTTATTCCTGATAAATTTTAATTTTACCTTATTGATTTCAGCACTTCATTACAACCTGTCAAAATATTTTAAAATTCTGATTCTAAAAATGAGCTGTCCCCCAGCATGACTCCTGATCTTTATTCAAGTCCCTTATAAAAACATTAGGACAGGTGTCAAGGATGACACACTTCTGGAGACATCTTTACTTTGGTGCAGAAATTCTGATTTTTCAGTTTTGTGGTGAATTATACTGCATGTGGCTGCAACATATATCTTCTATCTAAAGGCAATAATCCCTTGAACTCCCTAGTAATGACAGAAATAATAATTAACTTCTCTAGGCTTTGTGCAGTAAAGCATGAACCTTGCCCAGGGAAAGGTCTTGCCCGCGCACAGCTCCTGGGAAGTCACCTCTGAGCCCTCAGAACCTCCTGCCTGATTAGGCCGCCTTAATTTAGCTGGGGGCCTGAGGTCACACATTCCTAGGAAGAAACTACACTCATTTCTGGTGCTAGCAAATCCTACTTAAAGGTGACACCTGTCCATCTCTCACAGCCATGTGACTATTAAGAGATGCCTAACAGTATGTAAACTTCAGCTCTAACGCACAATATAGCATGTTGAAAACATTCCAGGACCGTCGGAGTCCCACACACCTGGCCGGCCTTCTATGTACCAAAAACGTGTCTTGTTTTGTCTCTGGAGGGAAGAAAAGGCTAGGGATACAGTTCCACTTCGGAGGGGCTGCATGTGTCTGGGGTTTACCTGGCAGTTTGGGATGTATTACATTTAAAGTAAAACCCCTGTGATTTGGATGATTAGCTTAAACCTTTGCAGAGTGCCAGAAGTATACAATCTAACAACAAGGAGCCACTCCCCATGGGGGTTGGGCTCCCTTTTAATAATCCAACAAGAGCCCTAGAGTTCTCTCCCCAGGGAAAAACAACACACATTTACACACAATTCTGCTTACAACTTAATTTCTGGGGCTCATGGACCCAGGAAACAATGTTTCCTTCTCAAAGCAACTGTGATCCCTAGTAAACTCAAGAGCAAAGAGAGCTTCATGAACTTGTCACCCCAGGAGAAATCTGGGAGCTGCCCCAGAGTTACCCTGGACCCCTCTCGCAGCCCTGCCGCGTCATTTGCCTGGTCGGGGCCTGGAGATTAACTCAGAAATTGGGCTTCAAATCAGTCCCCTTCTCTCCCGTTCCTCAGTCACGCCCTTGATCAAGGCTTTCTTCACTTATCTGTACAACATAACTGTATCATTAAAAGAACACAAGCTGTGGAGCTGGACCATCTGAATCCTGCCCGTCACTTTACTAGCGAGTGACACCGGGCAGGCACTTCCTGAGCGACACACGTGTGCTTCCTCCCCCTTCCCAACCGCTTTACTGTAACGCCGCCCACGCTGACCCAGTCCAAACCTCCCCTGACCCAGTCCAAACCTCCCCCAACCGTACAAATCTGTCCTATACCAGAATCAAGTACAAACTGCTCTCTTTGATCCTGCCTATAAGGCCAGCTTCACCCCCTCCTCTACCCAACCTGCCCTGTACTCCACATTTGACAGGGACATTCAGCTCCACAAACCCCGGCCCCTCACGCCTCCACACCGTTGCACAGCGCGGGTCCTGTCTTGAAGGCCCTTCCTGCTTCCCATTTTCCACTCGACTTCTACAGATCCTTTCAGACAGTTAGAACCTGCAGAGGCCACTGCATCTGGTCCACAACCGGTTTTTGTATGGTTCCTTGGCTAAGAATGTTTTTTACTTTTGTAAAGGGTAAAAGAGGGGAAAAAAATACGTGACAGGTGATATGCGGCCTGCAAAGCCTGAAGTGTTCACCGTCTGGCCTTTAACAGAGAAAGTCTGCACCAGAGCTTGACTATCAATGGGGACGTGCCCTCCAGTCCTCAGAGCCCCTGCTGTGACACAGCCTCTGACCTGAACCAGCCCCACTCCCCTCTTGTCTGTATCACCTGGGTTTAATACTGTATGAGCCACAAGACAGGTGTTTAATAAATGCTGAACAAATGAATGAACTGACTAGACCAGCTCAAAAACAAACCAGGGAAACACATAAGTGGAAAAGACTTAGCCTTTAGTAGTAAAACACTACATAAGTCGGGTAAAGATCCTGATCCTAGCACTTCACATTTGTCCAAACTTTACACAGTAGCTGCACAAATACCCTCAATGGCTGATATTATAAATACTAGACTTTACAGGTAAGGACACCGAGACTCACAGAAACTAAACAACTTGTCAAAAGTCACCTGACAAAAGGCAGAGAGGCAATATCTGAACCCAGGTCTTCTGCTTCCCAGATGAGATACTCTTTCTTTTAAAAAGACCTGCCTCCCCACACAAACCATGATGCCCAGACCCCTTCAATTACCAATACCTGAGACGTTAGGGGAGGGATAAAATTTAATTTCTGACTCATTATTTAATTTTGTTAATTTTCAAGTCAATGCTACTTTTTGTAAACAAAACAAAAATGAAATGGATATGCAAAATAAGCACTAGGCTAAAAGACCCTGGTATAACCACAAACTAAAATTTTCTTTCCTTCCTTTTCTTCAATCAGTCCTTAAGAAAGTAAAATTAAACAGCTTAATTAACAAATGCCACTGAAAGGAAGCAGCTGCAGGCACAGCATGAACCCCTGCCCATCGGCTAAGCTGAAACAAACTGGCAGTCGAGGCAGCCACCTGTCCTCAAGCTTCAGCTTGGACAGAACAGAGTCCAAGAGCTGAGAACATACATTAACACCTCGACTTCAGGCAGGAAATAAAACAAGTATTTCCAGAGGCAGAAATGAAATATAAGAAACTCTATTAAATAAAAAAATTTAGTCTAATCTATTAATCTAATCTTTTTGCAAAACCAAGGTATAAATTATGCATAGCTGGAAGTTAAGTACCTAGGTGCCCAGAAGTTTCTGAGTCAGGACCAAGATGTAGCCAAACTGAACTAGGATGTGGGTCTATTAAAGATAACATTAATTTCAAAGAAGTGGTTCCATACAGGACACATTTTCTTACTACAATCCCCGTTTAGAAATAAGTCACAACAAGGTACATGAAAAGTATTAACTCATTTGGAATTTATCAAACACTAAAATAAATCATAAGTCATCAAAGGAATCTTCATGGAAATTAGAAAATACAGGGAATTCCCTGACGGGCCAGTGGTTAGGACTCCATGCTTTCACTGCCGAGGGCCTGGGTTCAATCCCTAGTCAGGGAACTAACATCCTACCAGCCATGCAGAGTGGCCAAAAGAAAAGAAAATATACCTAAATATTGAACA
Source organism: Physeter macrocephalus (assembly GCF_002837175.3). Taxonomy (NCBI): domain Eukaryota; kingdom Metazoa; phylum Chordata; class Mammalia; order Artiodactyla; family Physeteridae; genus Physeter; species Physeter macrocephalus. The sequence goes on along the minus strand of NC_041228.1, from coordinate 2,375,387 downwards.
TATTTATTGAATAGAACAATAAATGTTTTATGAATAAATAAAAAAATACCTCACATCAAATTGTAGCCCTTGGGCAAAGAAAGATTCCTTAAATGAGATCCCAAAAAAGCTAATCATAAAGAAAAAGACTGGGGCTTCCCTGGTGGCACAGTGGTTAAGAAACCGCCTGCCAATGCAGGGGACATGGGTTCGAGCCCTGGTCCAGGAGGATCCCACATGCCGTGAAGGAGCTAAGCCTGTGCGCCACAACTACTGAGCCTGCGCACCAGAGCTTGCGTGCCACAACTACTGAGCCCACGTGGCACAACTACTGAAGCCCACGTGCCTAGAGCCCATGCCCTGCAACAAGAGAAGCCACTGCAGCAAGAAGCCGGCGCACCACAATAAAGAGTAGCCCCTGCTCGCCGCACTAGAGAAAGCCTGAACGTAGCAACGAAGACCCAACACAGCCAAAAATTAATTAATTAATTAATTAATTTTTTTAAAAAAAAAGAAAAAGACTGATAAAGTCAACGACATTAAAATTAAGAACTTTAGTTCCAAGACACCTCAAAAGTAAAAAGACAAACCAGAAACTGGAAGAAAATATTCACAACTTATAATGACAAAGGATAGTAATCCACACGTAGAAAGAACACCTACAAGTCAATAAGAAAAACATAAGAAGAAATTAGGTCAATGTTTTCACAGGTCCTTCATGGAAGAGAGAAGAGATATGACCAATATATTAAAAGAGTATCAACAAAGTTAGTAATAAGAGAAATTCAATTTAAAGCCACAAAAAGATATTATTACATAACCACCAGAATGGTAAAACTGAAAAAAAGACAAAATAAACTACTAGCAAGGATGCAGAGCAACCAGGAGTGGGATGTAAATTGGCAGGGGTACTCTAAAAGCAATCTGGCAGTAAGCAGTCAAGCTGAAGGCTGGCCAGCCCAGAACCGGCATCACACTCCCACGTGGGCAGGCTGGACGCATCCACACACGTGGGCAGCCAAAGACGTGTCAGCAGCGCTTGCAAGAGCAAGGCTGCAAACCACCCAAATGCCCATCAACTGGAGACCAGGTTACACAACAGTGAAAGTGAACGTACTGACCACGTACGGCACCTCCTACGGGTCTCAATCACAGTGCTGAGTGGGAAAAGGCAAGTCACATGTACTGTGATTCCCTCATAGAAAGTTCAACACAGACGAAGCTAACACAAAAATAAGAAATGATAAACGCAACATGCATTCAGTGACCGCTGTTTTAAATGCTGGGGATACAGTAGTGAACAGACATTTTGCCCTGAGATTTTGTCACAGCCAAGTGACAAAGAAAATAAAAGTGAGTAAAATACAAATGATATCAGGCCTTGAAGAAGGAGGCTGTAGCTAAGGGGGCTGAGGGGAGGATGGCTATGCAGGCTTCACAATGTGGGAGGTGGGCTGCGGTGGACAGCAGGCGGGCCTTCAGAGTGGGGATGCCTCCATTGCTGCAGCTGGGCCGTAGGTGCTAGGCTTGCTTTATTCTTCTCTACACCAGGGTGGCCCCATTGCTGGTTTTTGTACAGCCCATGAGCTAAGAAAGGTTTTTACACTGCATATGATTAAAGAAATTATTAAAAGAATAATAACATTTTGTTGCATGTGAAATTACATGAAATTCAAATTTCAGGGTCCAGAAATAAAATTGTACTGGAACACAGACAACTCACTCCTTTACCACAGCTGTTTTTGTGCCAGAATGGCAGGGCTGAGTACTGGGGACAGAAGCTGTAGGTGGCCTGCAGAGCCCAAATGTGTCCTGTCTGGGCCAGTACGAGGAAGCTCACCTCTGCAGACTCGGGTACCTTCCTTTGGGAGGTCAGAGCACTCTTGATCTACACCTTACACACATCTTACACATGTTCTTCTGTATCTCTTCAATGTTTAATAAAATCATTTTTTGAAAAAGACTAATACACTAAGTGTATCTCTCTAATGAACCTTGTTCTATTAAAGCTTCATGCTGCTTCTCCATCCTAATGACTAAGTTTTAAAAAAACAAGATATGTACTGCTATCAGGAGCATTAAAGCAAGACAGCAAAGCAAAGCAAGCTACTGTTTATTTTGACTCAAGTACAAGAAAAACAGAAAGGGAGGGAGGGAGGGAAGGAAGGAGGCAGGAAGGAAAGAAGGAAGGAAGGAAGGAAGGAGGGACGGAGGAAGGGAGGGAGGAAGAAAGGGAGGGAGGGAGGGAAAGGAGGGAAGGAGGGAGAGAAGGAGGGAGGGAGGGAGGGAGGGAGAAGGGATGACTTTTCCACGCCAGTCTCCAAGGCCGTGGAGACTGTACAGCCTTGCTTAACACCCAGCTCATGAGGACTATTAGATGCTCTGTGCATCACTGACTTAAAAAAGCTGTACAGTTACACCTGATCCCTTCCAGTCTTCTGAAAGAAATGTGTGATGAATTGTTATGTCACATTTTAGCAAGGGCCACAATATCTGGCCAACATTAGCATATATGTTCCCAAAGCAAGTGCCTTCACATCTTTTTTTTTTTTTTTTTTTTTTTTTTTTGCCTGCCAATGCAGGGGACATGGGTTCGAGCCCTGGTCCAGGAGGATCCCACATGCCGTGAAGGAGCTAAGCCTGTGCGCCACAACTACTGAGCCTGCGCACCAGAGCTTGCGTGCCACAACTACTGAGCCCACGTGGCACAACTACTGAAGCCCACGTGCCTAGAGCCCGTGCCCTGCAACAAGAGAAGCCACTGCAGCAAGAAGCCGGCGCACCACAATAAAGAGTAGCCCCTGCTCGCCGCACTAGAGAAAGCCTGAACGTAGCAACGAAGACCCAACACAGCCAAAAATTAATTAATTAATTAATTAATTTTTTTTAAAAAAAAAGAAAAAGACTGATAAAGTCAACGACATTAAAATTAAGAACTTTAGTTCCAAGACACCTCAAAAGTAAAAAGACAAACCAGAAACTGGAAGAAAATATTCACAACTTATAATGACAAAGGATAGTAATCCACACGTAGAAAGAACACCTACAAGTCAATAAGAAAAACATAAGAAGAAATTAGGTCAATGTTTTCACAGGTCCTTCATGGAAGAGAGAAGAGATATGACCAATATATTAAAAGAGTATCAACAAAGTTAGTAATAAGAGAAATTCAATTTAAAGCCACAAAAAGATATTATTACATAACCACCAGAATGGTAAAACTGAAAAAAAGACAAAATAAACTACTAGCAAGGATGCAGAGCAACCAGGAGTGGGATGTAAATTGGCAGGGGTACTCTAAAAGCAATCTGGCAGTAAGCAGTCAAGCTGAAGGCTGGCCAGCCCAGAACCGGCATCACACTCCCACGTGGGCAGGCTGGACGCATCCACACACGTGGGCAGCCAAAGACGTGTCAGCAGCGCTTGCAAGAGCAAGGCTGCAAACCACCCAAATGCCCATCAACTGGAGACCAGGTTACACAACAGTGAAAGTGAACGTACTGACCACGTACGGCACCTCCTACGGGTCTCAATCACAGTGCTGAGTGGGAAAAGGCAAGTCACATGTACTGTGATTCCCTCATAGAAAGTTCAACACAGACGAAGCTAACACAAAAATAAGAAATGATAAACGCAACATGCATTCAGTGACCGCTGTTTTAAATGCTGGGGATACAGTAGTGAACAGACATTTTGCCCTGAGATTTTGTCACAGCCAAGTGACAAAGAAAATAAAAGTGAGTAAAATACAAATGATATCAGGCCTTGAAGAAGGAGGCTGTAGCTAAGGGGGCTGAGGGGAGGATGGCTATGCAGGCTTCACAATGTGGGAGGTGGGCTGCGGTGGACAGCAGGCGGGCCTTCAGAGTGGGGATGCCTCCATTGCTGCAGCTGGGCCGTAGGTGCTAGGCTTGCTTTATTCTTCTCTACACCAGGGTGGCCCCATTGCTGGTTTTTGTACAGCCCATGAGCTAAGAAAGGTTTTTACACTGCATATGATTAAAGAAATTATTAAAAGAATAATAACATTTTGTTGCATGTGAAATTACATGAAATTCAAATTTCAGGGTCCAGAAATAAAATTGTACTGGAACACAGACAACTCACTCCTTTACCACAGCTGTTTTTGTGCCAGAATGGCAGGGCTGAGTACTGGGGACAGAAGCTGTAGGTGGCCTGCAGAGCCCAAATGTGTCCTGTCTGGGCCAGTACGAGGAAGCTCACCTCTGCAGACTCGGGTACCTTCCTTTGGGAGGTCAGAGCACTCTTGATCTACACCTTACACACATCTTACACATGTTCTTCTGTATCTCTTCAATGTTTAATAAAATCATTTTTTGAAAAAGACTAATACACTAAGTGTATCTCTCTAATGAACCTTGTTCTATTAAAGCTTCATGCTGCTTCTCCATCCTAATGACTAAGTTTTAAAAAAACAAGATATGTACTGCTATCAGGAGCATTAAAGCAAGACAGCAAAGCAAAGCAAGCTACTGTTTATTTTGACTCAAGTACAAGAAAAACAGAAAGGGAGGGAGGGAGGGAAGGAAGGAGGCAGGAAGGAAAGAAGGAAGGAAGGAAGGAAGGAGGGACGGAGGAAGGGAGGGAGGAAGAAAGGGAGGGAGGGAGGGAAAGGAGGGAAGGAGGGAGAGAAGGAGGGAGGGAGGGAGGGAGGGAGGAAGGGATGACTTTTCCACGCCAGTCTCCAAGGCCGTGGAGACTGTACAGCCTTGCTTAACACCCAGCTCATGAGGACTATTAGATGCTCTGTGCATCACTGACTTAAAAAAGCTGTACAGTTACACCTGATCCCTTCCAGTCTTCTGAAAGAAATGTGTGATGAATTGTTATGTCACATTTTAGCAAGGGCCACAATATCTGGCCAACATTAGCATATATGTTCCCAAAGCAAGTGCCTTCACATCTTTTTTTTTTTTTTTTTTTTTTTTTTTTTTGTGGTACGCGGGCCTCTTACTGCTTACTGTTGTGGCCTCTCCCGTTGCGGAGCACAGGCTCCGGACGCGCAGGCTCAGCGGCCATGGCTCACGGGCCCCGCCGCTCCGCGGCATGTGGGATCCTCCCAGACGGGGGCACGAACCCAGTTCCCCTGCATCGGCAGGTGGACGCGCAACCGCTGCGCCACCAGGGAAGCCCCCACATCTTTTAAATATAAGCCAGTATCTCTGATTAGAGTTTATATTAATTAATGATGCCCATTAAAGGTGGTGATGAATACAGAGAGAGTTCACTACACCATTCTGTTTTTGCATATGTCTGAAAATTTCCACAAAGTTTTGAAATAAAACTGAAGATTGATATTTTAACTTTAATTATTAAGTATAATATCCATGTAATAGAAACTCAAACAATTCCCATTTATGCATGTTTCAAAATCCTTAGTATAAAATGGCTTTCCATCACCCTTACTACTGGCAACTTTAAAAAAAAATGCTTATTTAAAAATCTATGTGAGGGGCTTCCCTGGTGGCACAGTGGTTAAGAATCGCGTGCCAGGGCTTCCCTGGTGGCGCAGTGGTTGAGAGTCCGCCTGCCGATGCAGGGGACACGGGCTCGTGCCCCGGTCCAGGAAGGTCCCACATGCTGCGGAGCGGCTGGGCCCTTGAGCCATGGCCGCTGAGCCTGCGCGTCCCGTGAAGAGCAAATAAGCCCGTGCACCACAACTACTGAGCCTGCACTCTACAGCCCACGAGTAACAACTACTGAGCCCGCGTGCTACAACTACTGAAGCCCGCGTGCTACAACTACTGAAGCCTGCGCACCTAGAACCTGTGCTCCACAACAAGAGAAGCCACCGCAATGAGAAGCCCGCGCACCACAACAAAGAGTAGCCCCCACTCTCCACAACTAGCGAAAGCCCGTGCACAGCGACAAAGACCCAACGCAGCCAAAAATAAATAAATTAAAAAACAAAATCTATGTGAAGACACAGCACTGCACCTTCTGACCCTCAACAAGAGAAGCCACCGCAATGAGAAGCCCGCGCACCACAACAAAGAGTAGCCCCCACTCTCCACAACTAGCGAAAGCCCGTGCACAGCGACAAAGACCCAACGCAGCCAAAAATAAATAAATTAAAAAACAAAATCTATGTGAAGACACAGCACTGCACCTTCTGACCCTAGCAGAAAGGAAGAGGCTGACAGCAAGGAGCTGAAAAAGTCAAAGGACATTCACCCACAGGAAAACAAGCTGTATCAGCTGTGCCTCTACGTTCTCTGTGTATACAGCAGTAAATGAAAGAAATACCCCCATTCTCTTTGAGCTGCAATATTACAAAATGGGCAATGATGCAGAGAGGACTGAGAACTTTGAAAACTGGCAAACTTTTACTGTAATTACTTTTAATAGTTATTACCTTTTGTGAAATATCTCAAAAGGTCACGCACTAGTGAACACCAGAACCTTACATGCTGCGTTATCACCTCATTCTCTCATCAGCCTATGGTTCTATTATTTGGCCGATTTAAAGGACAAGGAAATGGAGTTAGAGAAGTTAACAAACTAGCCCAAGACCACAGAGTCAGAGTCTGACTCCAAGGCCATGCCCTTCACCACTGCACTGCCAGTGGTTATTCAATGTTCCAACTAAGTGAGGCAACGTCATCTTATGACCCATACCTTGAAAACCAGTACCTTGCTACTCAAAGGGGGGCCCAGGGATCACCAGCACGGCACCACCTGGGAGCCTGCTAGAAATGCAAGATCTGATGCCCCACACTAGACAGACTGAATTAGACCCTAAAACCTAACGAGATCCCTGGGTGATGTGTGTGCCTGTTCAAGTCTAAGAAGCCTGATACAGGGCACGCACACACTGGACTTTGAGGTAGTTTATCAGTTCAAATACATACCCTGGTACAGTTAAATTGAGTTTTCACCTCTTCTGCTTGCTCTCTGATCCCGAAATGAAGCAGAGGAGTGCTGGCAGGCGGCCCCACAGGTGGCCACGAAGAGGACTGACGTGACCAGCCCACGTCTGTGGCCCCAACCTCTCCCCTCCCCACCCTCAGTCCCACTTACCGCCCTGTCTTTCGGACAGAGCCCCTGCAGCCAGGCTGCACTGAGCCAGCTGAACCCTTCCGCCCAGAGCAGCAGGCTACAGACATCGGCTAAGTCCGCATGCCCCCAGTTCCTTGAATCGCGCCCAGCAACCGGGGCGCCCTGCAGCAGAAAGGGGCAGCGGGGGCTGCTGCAGCACGTGCTCTTATCCTAATGCTCTGTGAGCTACAAAGAGAGCTTCTGACACAGCCCCAGCACTAATAATCCTCTTACCAATTCACAGCGAACACTCAGTGAATGGATGGAATATCCTTTTGTGACATTTTCTTAAATCCGTGGTTTCTGCTACCTCTCTCGATGCTAGAATCCAACATACAGTGCAGTAAACCAATCTCTGCACGTTCCCACCAACATGTAGCTTTGCCTGTGCTTCCCTTCCACCGAGAACACTCTCCCCCTCCTCCTCCCCCTCCCCACCAGGCTCCTTCTGTTGACCCCTGGGGATGGCCCTGGGGATGGGGTGGCAGCGTCCTGCAGTCCCCCCGCAGCTCTGCCCAGCACCTGCTAAACATGGCACTGCTGCTGCCTGGTCATTGGACTATGACCTGCTCAGGGCAGGGACTCAGCTCAGCGCATGCTGAGCGTTCTCCCCAAAAGCCAGTTCCATCCGCAGATCTGTGAGCGCCCCGCGGCCCGCCCTCCCCATCCGCACCCTGACAGCCACAGCCTGCGACCCACACCCACCTCATGGAGAGCCTTCCCCAGAAGCCTTAAGGGGCTCAGCCATGTTTGGCTGCAGGCCGATTCCAGAAAATGGCCAACCTTAAGCAGCAAGGGCAGCTCTGTTAGCGGTTCTCCGGGGCAGACTCGCCGCCTCGAGGCCCCGCAGAAGCTCTCCCCGCAGAGGCTCTCGGTCCAGCCAGCGCTGCCCAGCAGGACTTCCTGCAACTGTGAAAACCTTCTCCCCATTTGCACCGTCCGAGGGGGAGCCGCTAGTCACATGTAGGTACTGAGCCCTGGAAATGGGACTAGCCTGGCTGTTGGACAGAACTTTAAATCTGATTCCATTTTAATTTAAACACGTGGCTAGCGGCTGCTACGGGCGAGGGCGGGTCCAGGTTTAGACTCTAGACACTGGAGTGAAATGAAAAAGAACTTTCCTTGGCTCCTTAACTGCAGACTATGTTGTTCAGTCCAACCCTCCCCTGAAAAAGTCTTAAAAACACAGATAAAATACTTTAAAAATCTTAAAAGCAAACAGAAAATGACAGGACAAGAAGGAAATACCAAAATTAAAGTGAACTCAGGAACCCAGAGAGAAACAAGCAGAGAAACCACCTCTGCACAGAAGTCATTTGCCAATTCTGAAATTTTTGACTTTCCTTTTCACAACAATGCAGGGAAAGAGGGACAGGAATCAAAGCCGGGCCCCCCAAAGTGTCTAACCCTACCTCCCTAAGCAGGACCTCAAAAGCTACACAGCTCAGGATGAGAGTAAGCCAGAAGTGAATAAGCTCACCAAGACAATGACAGCTCTGTGTGGTCCAGAAAACCTCAAACCTTGGACTTGGTTTAAGGTGGTCCCAGACTGGCTGAAGCAGAAACAAATGCTCTCTGGAGGGAGCTATCTTCATTCTCGGCCTCGAAAGAGTCCTCCAAGTAATATGGACCCATATCCCACACCACAAACAAAAATTATCTCAAAATCAATCACAGACCTAAATGTAAAACCTAAAACTATAAATACTCTAGAGAGGGGAGGAGGAAACAGGAGAAAATCTTTGTGACCTAGGTTAGGCAACGATTTCTTAAATATGACACCAAAAAAGCACAATCCATAAAACAACAAATTGATAAATGGGACATTATCAAAATTTATAACTTCTGCTCTTCAAGACACTGTTAAGAGAATGCAAAAAACAAGCCACGGCATGGGAGGAAAGCATTGAGAATATTTCACAGAGGACCTGCATCCAGAATATGTAAAGAATCCACCCCTAAGAAAAAGTTTTTTCATGGGCAAAAGATCTGAACACCAAATAAGATATACAGATGGCAAGTAGACATATAAAAAGATACTCAGGGGGCTTCCCTGGTGGCGCAGTGGTTGCGCGTCCGCCTGCCGATGCAGGGGAACCGGGTTCGCGCCCCGGTATGGGAGGATCCCACATGCCGCGGAGCGGCTGGGCCCGTGAGCCATGGCCGCTGAGCCTGCGCGTCCGGAGCCTGTGCTCCGCAACGGGAGAGGCCACAACAGAGGAAGGCCCGCATACCACAAAAAAAAAAAAAACAAAAAAAATCTAGTTGTAAAAAAAAGTCATGGGGGGCTTCCCTGGTGGCGCAGTGGTTGAGAGTCCGCCTGCCGATGCAGGGGGCGGGGGTTCGTGCCGCGGAGCGGCTGGGCCCGTGAGCCAGGGCCGCTGGGCCTGCGCGTCCGGAGCCTGTGCCCCCCAACGGAAGAGGCGACACCAGTGAGAGGCCTGCCAAAAAAAAAAAAAAAAAAAAAAAAAAAGATACTCAGTGTTATTAAGGCACTTGGGAAATGTAAGTTAAAACCACAATGAAATACCATGACATACCTATTAGAATGGCAAAAACTTAAAAGACTAACCATCGTGTTGCCCCGATGATACAGAGCAACTGGAACCCTCAAACACTGCTGGTAGGAACGTAAAATGGTACAGCCACTTTAGAACAGTTTGGCACTTTCTTAAAAAGCTACACACTGGTGGCGCAGTGGTTGAGAGTCCGCCTGCCAATGCAGGGGACGCGGGTTCGTGCCCCGGTCCGGGAAGATTCCCACATGCTGCGGAGCGGCTAGGCCCGTGAGCCATGGCCACTGAGCCTGCGTGTCCGGAGCCTGTGCTCCGCAACGGGAGAGGCCACAACAGTGAGAGGCCCACGTACCGCAAAAAAAAAAAAAAGAAAAAAGCTACACAAATTCAAAAAGAGTCATGTACCACACTGTTAACTGCAGCACTATTTACAACATGTAAAGGACATGGAAGCAATCTAAGTGTCCATCAACAGATGAATGGATAAAGAAGATGTGGTACATATATAAAATGGAATATTATTCAGCCATAAAAAGAAATGAAATTGAGTTATTTGTAGTCAGGTGGATGGACCTAGAGTCTGTCATACAGAGTGAAGTAAGTCAGAAAGAGAAAAACAAATACTGTATGCTAACACATATATATGGAATCTTTAAAAAAAAAAACGGTTCTCACGAACCTAGGGGCAGGACAGGAATAAAGATGCAGACGTAGAGAATGGACTTGAGGACAGGGGGAGGGGTAAGGGTAAGCTGGGACAAGTGAGAGAGTAGCACTGACATATACACACTACCAAATGTAAAATAGATAGCTAGTGGGAAGCAACTGCATAGCACGGGGAGACCAGCTCGGTGCTTTGTGTCCACCTAGAGGGGTGGGATAGGGAGGGAGGGAGAGAGACGCAAGAGGGAGGGGATATGGGGATATATGTATGCATACAACTGATTCACTTTGTTATACAGCAGAAACTAACACAACATTGTAAAGCAATTATACTCCAATAAAGATGTTAAAAAAAAAAAAAAGCTATACAGACACCTACCATATGATCTAGCCATTACAATCCTAAACAACCATCGCCAGGAAAAACAGAAGCCTGGGTCCACAAAAAGACTCGTACAAAAATATTCATACATTTTATCTGTAATAACCCAAATCTAGAATCAATTCTCTATACATTGATCTATACATTTAATGTCATCCCAAACAACAACCGGAAGAATTTTTTGGGAAGTTGCCAAGTGATTCTAAAACATATACAGATCTGCAAAGGGTTGAGGATAGCCAAGGCACACTTGAAGGAGAACCAAGTAGGAAGAGGTCCACGAGGAGATAAGACTTATTATAAAGCTACAATACTGTAGGCAGCTTAGTACCAGAGGGATCAAATAGAGTCCAAAGCAGACACACACACATATATATGGACCTTTCATTTACAACAAAAGTGTCACCACAGAGCACTGGGGGAAAGGAGCATTTATTCTTTTTAAGAAATGGTGTTGGAACAACTAAGATGTCCACATGTTAACGAAATTGGATCCCTCCTTCACACTACACACCAAAACCAATTCCAAGAGAATTATAAAGTTAAAGGGGAAAGGCAAAATCATAAAGCATTTAGAAAATAACAGGAATTAAGTTCATTATCTCAGGGTAAGGAAAGACACAAAAAGCACCAACTATAAAGGAAAAGACTGATAAACTGCACTACATTAAACTTAAGAACTTCTCTTCATTCAAAAAAGAAAAAAAACAACCCACCAAGCTAGTGAAACTGCATGACAAAGTAGGAAGAGACAGTGGCAAAATATATAACCAACAAAGGACCTGTGTTCTGAATATACAGAAGTCTACAAATAAATTTCTTTAAAACTAATAGAAAAATATGGGCACTTCACAAACCAGTGAATAAAAATGGCCAGTAAATGTATAAAAAGATATGCAACCTCATTATAACCAAGAAAAGGCTATTTAAAACCACAGGGTGTGGGGCATCCCTGGTGGCACAGTGGTTAAGAATCCGCCTGCCAATGCAGGGGACACAGGTTTGAGCCCTGGTCCGGGAAGACCCCACATGTCACGGAGCAACCAAGCCCGTGCACCACAACTACTGAGCCTGCGCTCTAGAGCCCGCGAGCCACAACTACTGAGCCCGCGCACCTAGAGCCCGTGCTCCACAACAAGAGAAGCCACTGCAATGAGGTGCCCGCGCACCGCAACGAAGAGTAGCCCCAGCTCACCGCAACTAGAGAAAGCCTGCGTGCAGCAACGAAGACCCAACGCAGCCATAAATAAATAAACAAATAAAATTTTTAAAAAATAAAATAAAACCACAAGGTGGTAATAATACTACAGAAACGACCCCAAGGAGCTGGGAGGGGAGACTGACGGGGGACAGAGACAGACGGGGATGAGCTGAAGCTGTAATCAGAGAGAAGGCTGCTCAGGGGATGCAGCCTGATGGTTAGGGAGGGGAGGATCCCAGGAGAACCATCCACTGAGAAGCCGCTCTGGGCCAGGCACACTCAAATGCACTTGCCCTCCGCATCCTCAGGTTCTGCATTCGAGGCTCAAAATATTGGGGAAAAATCCCAGAAAGTTCCAAATAGCAAAACTTGAACTTGCCACACTGGCAATTATTTACATAGCATTACACTGTGTTAGGTATTATAAGTAATCTAGAGACAATTTAAAGTATACGGGAGGGTGTGCATTTAAATGTATGTATGCAAATACTACATCATTTTAGGTCAGGGACTTGAGCATCCAAGGAACTTGGTATCCGAGGAGGGTCCTGGAACCAATCCCCCACGAATAATTGGCAGACAGCTATACATTTAATGGGAGTCACATTAATGCGAACTTTAATTTCACTGGACCAATTTTAAGGAAAAAGAAATTGTTCCAAATAGCTCTTTCTACCAGCTCATTTATATTATTTTTGCCTTCATGCAGCTGCACAGTTAACTGAAAGCTTGACCATGGGTGGGGGGGCAGGGGGAGGGTGGAGAAAATTCACGTGGAAAGAACCTTCTCACTGTTTTGAGATCACATTACACTTAATTCCATCTGCCTTTGATGAGTTCTTCGTCTCTACCTTTGTAACAACTTTCACACACTTAAAAGACCCCTTACCACAAAAGGCCCACAACAGCGGCAGGTCATTCGCTTTAGTCTCTGTAATTGCAGGACCTCAGCAGGAGAGACTCTTCTTCAATCGTCAAACAATCACTGACTGACCATCTACTATGGCAGCATGAGAAAAGATAATATAGAATCCTTGTCCCTCAGCTTATAATAGTCTATTTACCAACAGATGCATCTAATTCTGCACAAGGCACATCACCAATCCCTTTTGGTACACTAACTTTTACTTAGCCGCCTTCTTAGGAAAAAAAAGGAAAGGACAAAAGGCAAAACGAAATTCATTAAATTTAGATATGAATGTAATGCTAGGCATAGAATCAATTCACACAATGCTGCTTCATTAGTCACCCCAAGACTTGGCAATCACCCTGACTCTAGTACAAAGCTAGCCAATTTTTCAGCACCAAAGCAAAACCACCAGGGAACGTGTGCCTTAAGCACTCACATGTACACACTCTCCTGTTATTTGCCAAAAGCCACAAGTCCGGAAGCCACACAAACTGCCACTTCAACATAAGAGTTTTCATTTAAAATCCACATCAAGATTCAAAATAATTAAGTGGTCTCAGCAGAAAACATTCAAAATCTCTACTAAACAAAAGGAGTTGTGAGGTCTTCTCAAGACTCTAAAAACCCTTAGAAACATATTTAAGAGTCCTGACATGAAAGCAACCTCATTAGCAAATCTAAGTGGTCAAAAAGACCATACACATACCTCTGCCATTTATGACTGATGTCTGCCTGCTACAACTGGTGTTTCTTTTAAAACACTCTAAAGCAGTGGTTCACAAACATTAGCATGCATCAAAAGCTCCTGACAGCAAGTTGAAACTGACCACTGGCCCCGCCCCCAGAGTCAGATTCAGTAGGTCAGAGGCGGGGCTGGAGCATTTTTTTGCACTTCTAACCTGTGGCTACTTTGAGAACCAATTCAACAACCTGAAGCTTCCTGGTCTCTCTGAGTGCCTGTTTCCCCACACCGTACAGCAAGACTAAGGGGGAACTCGCTGAGGAAGAACAAACTGCTCTTTTTTACCCAAATGTTGACTTTCCCCCAAGTAAAGGTAAGTGACCTGTCACGGCAAGGGAAAGCTGGCATGTTGTATATGTAATTGGCACTGCAGCAATACGAAAATGGGTTTTTTAAAATGGTTTCAGGGCATAATGGAAAATTCTTGTAAAGCAGCCAATGAATCCAGCTGATTAGTAAAAGACACGTTAGAGCTTCTGGACCAGTAATGAAGGAGCTTTTACAAGTCCCGCTCATTTTGTGTCACCTTGAGCAATTTCTATGTCTGCAGAACTTAGGATGAGTCCTAAAGAACACAAGATCAATTAACACAGGATCAGTTTCTAGAAAAAAAGAACAAAACTGTAAAGGGGCAGAGCAGTATTTTTTCCCTGGCCCAAGTCTGATAACAGCGGTAATCTAAAATAAAGCAGACAAAGGTGAAAACACGATAATCCATTTCTTCCCTGGTATCAAGTCCTATGTGGTTTTAAAGTGAGGTCCTTTACCAAGGCAAACAAAACAGCAGGCAGCTACTGATGTAATAGCTGTTCTCCAGTAATTAATAAGTCTGGGTTCTTCTACTCAATAAATATTGTGTCAGGTACTGAAGATGGAAAAGTGTGTAAAACAAAGTTTCTGCGTCATGGGTGCTTAAATTCTCATGAGAAGACACACAAGCCACTAAAAATATGTAATGTGTAAAATCATTTAAGCTCTTCCTTTAGGCCAGCAAGGACAAATGCATGGTGTTTTGGTCACCAGCAGACATGATGAGCACCTTGGACTACTTTCAATACAGAATATGGGGGCAGAAGGGAGATCCTAGGCACACACAGCCCACAGACACAACTGTTTAGGTTCTTCTCAGCCTTCGTTTTGGTTCACTGGCCCCCAATAAAGGAACAGAGTATATGCCGACTCTTAAAAGCAGAATGGGGCTTCCCTGGTGGCACAGTGGTTAAGAATCCGCCTGCCAATGCAGGAGACACAGGTGCAAGCCCTGGTCCAGTAAGATCCCACATGCCGCGGAGCAACTAAGCCCGTGCGCCACAACTATTGAGCCTGCGTGCCACAACTACTGAAGCCCATGTGCCTAGAGCCCATGCTCCGCAACAAGAGAAGCCACAGCAATAAGTCCGCACACCACAGTGAAGAGTAGCCCCCGCTTACCGCAACTAGAGAAAAGCCCGCATGCAGCAACAAAGACCCAATGCAGCCAAAAATAAATTAATTAATTTAAAAAATATATCTTAAAAAAAGCAGAATGGAAAATTCTAAGTTGGTGAGAATGAGCACATTCACTTCAGAAACATTTATAGAGCAGCAATGTGTCAGAGGTTGTAAAAACTAGGATTACTACAAGGGGCTCATACCTGTGTGAGAAATGTGCAATCTGTTTTTCCCTTACATACTCCTTGCTTCCCACAAAACTGTCTTCAAACATCAACACCCCAAAAAAGTCACCAATGAAAAAACTGTAAATGTGGAGTTTTCTAAAGCACATCTTGACAAATAAGAAGTATCAATCACTGCATCATGCATTATACACTTTACCTAATCCTAAATTAATTTCAAATAATTAAACAATTTTGGTATATTAATTAAAATGTTTACCTATACTATGTTGGCCAGATCAGAACTTCATGATCTGAAGGTGTCAGATTCAAATAGAAAATACAATTATCTAAACTTTCCCAGACATGGTCATTACACTAGCACACTATTTATTCCTACTGCAGAAGACTGGATTAAGATTTTACAGACTGCTGCTTTTCCAGCCAAGGAGGCCGCAGGCAGGCTGTTAGGAGCTGGCACTGCAGAGTCCCTCGGGTCTGTCCCAGCCGTCCACCACTGTGGGCTGAGGACCCGGGCGAGCTACTCTAACTGGATGCTTCCAGGGTTTCATCTACAAAAGGAGGATACAGACAGCAGTACAACTCAGTAGTTCTAGCGAGTAATAAAGGAGATAAAGCAATATGGCACCCAGCTCAGGCCTGGCACATGGTGTTTAACAAATGCAACTTACAGGATAGAGACTCTCCCACATTTAATTCATCTGTAAAAAGGTAATAACACCTACCAACAGCACAGGGCACCCACACAGGTACCCAGTAATGTTCTTCCCCTACCACTGGAAAATATTCAAATGTGTAACTTCAGTCATTCTTCTCGATGTGAAGAATGAGTTTATAGTAAATAGCAATGTACATAAATAAGATTTAGGTAGGAGTATTTTAATTAAATACAAAGTTTGTAAGGAAACACCTTCGTGTCCTTAAAAATAGGTAAACTTTGTGGTGATGCTACTAGTATTTTTCTCTGAGGCTTCCAACTGCTAAAGAGTGGGAATACTGCCACTCCGGGAAACATTTATTTCCTACTATGTCTATAAATCATTTCCTTACTATTTATGCAAATCAGACTATAATTAACAGTTTTGCTAAAAATTCCATTTAAACTGAAAGTTTAACTATATATGTGTATCTGAATTTCATTTCCATCACAGAGCCTAGTAAAAAACAATACAACTGTTACAGACAGAAAGAGAGTGGGTTCCTCTGCTGATTTACAATCAGAAACACATTTGTGCAGTTCTGAATGATAAGATTTAGCACAATTCCTAGAAATTAATGCCAAAAACTGGTACATATGAATTTCATTTCTCTTGCACTGGGTTGCCTTTTGGTAGTCATGAAATGAAGAAGAAAAAAGAACCCTGCCAAAATGTCAGTAGAGAGAAAAAGCAATAAAGGGCTCAAATAATCCACTACTAAACACTGTTTTACAGAAAAGAAGAAAAAAAACCATAACTTCTGGATGTATCTGGGCGAGCTAGAGAAACACAGGTGCACCCAAGGCAAGCTGGAGCTGCTCTCCATTCTTCTCCATTCCAAGGATCCTTCTAAAGGTTGATAAGCAACTTAACATTTGAACGCTTATTTGCATTCATAAACTTCTGGGAGTTTATTACTATTGACTCAAATAAGGTCATTTACTCTGTCCAAATTTTTTAAGTTAACATTTTAAATACAGACATCAGTGAAAATTCTCAAAGATCCCCACAGTAATTTTTTCTAATTATTTAAGAGATTTCAGTAAGAGAAAACTAATGAAAATATGTTCTTAAACTAGACCTTTACGGCAAAATAAAGCACTTCAGAAACTAAACTTTTCTGATTTACTAGCAAAAAAAAAAACCTCATTTAAAAACTCATTTCACAAATATGATAAAAATAACAGAACTTTTTACCAATGGCATTTTTTGCAGATCTAGAACAACAACAACAACAAAAATCTAAAAACGTGTGGAAACACAAAAGATCCCGAATAGTCAAAGAGATTTTGAGAAAGAAAAGGGGAGTTGGAGGAATCATGCTCCCTGACTTTAGACTATACTATAAAGCTACAGTAATCAAAAGTAACAGAACTTTTTAAATGCCACTGAAATTTAAAACCAGATTTATTCTATCTGAAAATGTCTAAATTGAAAATGTTTAATTTAAAAAATTAAAGATTTACATATTGTATTAACAATTTGAATTGCATCTTTTGTTACCCTTAAGACAATTTTTAATTATTTTTCTCAAAATTAAGACACATTAAAATATAGGAAAAAAAGGTTTCCATAAAACCTTTAGAGATATGAACTAAGATCCCACATCACTATAACTCAAAATAACATGCAAAGATAGTAATTTTCAAAACTATCTTTTGCTACACATAACACTTTATAACACCGTAGACTATATATGTATATACAAAATATAACAATAATTTCTTCTGAGGGAGCTCATCAACATTTTTTCTTAAAGGGAACGTTTTAACGATACGATTTTGTTATTTAGACAATTTCTCCAACTTTCTAGTAAGAGTTATCTAGCTGAAGAACCCAACTTTGAGAATTGGAACATTAATTTCTGTACTTTCCAACAAAGGGCATGGAGTGTTACACAGAAGAGTTTAGCTAAAAATGTTTTAATGATCCTTACTGCCATTCCTAACTCCCGCTTTCCCCAGACACTTCGCGACCGCTGCACTAGTGGATCTAACACTCCTGATCACTCCTGATCTAATACTTAGTACGCACTTTCCGTGACAGACAGCCTCAGACAATCTCCTGTAGGAGTCCCAGCATTCTTTGCCCCACATCATAAATACTAAGTTTTGGATTCAATGTCTTTATTTAGCCAAGCACTTGCTTCTCAATGCATCACCTCTGAATGATATATAGTCCTTCTATTCAGTCCTTTCATGAAGTCTTATGGGGCCGCGTTTACAAGGGAACATGTGTTTTAAACAATATTTTCCAGTGCTCATTATTAAACTGGATTATTTGATAATGACCTGAAAGAAATTCTTCAAAGTAGAATCTATAATATTTGATCTTGCTGTTTCAGCAGCAGTTAGTACACAAGTGTTCAGAAGAGAATAATGGTAAGTTCAACTAGTTTTTCCCCTCCAAGAGTAGCCAAAAATATAAAACAATGTACTCATAAAGATACTAAGACATACTATCTTTATGAGTTGAAAGTTAAAACACAAACTTCCTTTAAAAGTTTCATGTGTTTAAATACTACACGGTTTTAAACATTAACTCAACAGTACAACTGGACCAAAATATTATCTACACTGTACCTCAACAAAGTACGCTAAATGCTAATTTACTGTGAATATTTAATCACTTCATCCACATACTTTCCTCCCACTTTTCAGAGGTTGTCAAATACAGGACAACTACCCTGAGGGCTTGTGTGTGTCATTTCAATGAAGAGACTATTTTCATTAACCGTTTTACAAACAAAAGTATTAAAGGTGAGGCTCTGGTATTGCATTTCGAACAGTAATGGCCTGTTTTTCCTACCACGAAGATGTTTACATCCTAAGTAAGAATTCCAATGATGGTCGCCTTAAGTACAGACCCCCAAACTCTTACATCGCCTTCAACTTGACCGTATTTCAGCCAGTTCCCATGAATACCACAATATTACTATTCTCTTAGTCTGCCAAAAACCCAGCTGCAGGCTAACTAAGCAAGAATAAGACACTGTTGAAATGGCAAAAACAAAAACCTTTACCCTTAGTGCATTAAGCTACAAAATCCGGAAATCAAAGAAAACCAAGTAACAACGTACACACACACACACCCTACACACACACACACACACACACACACACTCCTTTGAGAAAGAATGGGGTGCCAGGAAAGGACCCAGAGTGCTTCCAGCTTGCTCGCCGGGCGCCGCGGAGTTGGGGGCTGGGGCGAGAAGAGGAGGAAACTTGGGAAGCGCAACGAATCCTGCCAGGTCTTCAGGGATACCGCAGAGAAAGCCTCCGGGCTACACAAAACTTGAGCGCGGGCCGCGGGGGACACAGCCGCCCCGCCGCCCCGCACGCGGGCTCGAGGCCCACCCTTCCCTGCCCCGCGGGCCGGCCGATCCCCCGGCGGCCCCGCGGATTCCCTCTTCCCCCTCCTTCCTCTCTCTCCCCTTTTGTTTTGGAGGCACTCGACCCGCCCCGGCAGAGGCCGGCCGGCCTCCCCGAGGCCCCGGGCCTCCAGACCTTCGGACTCTCCGAGCCCCGAATCCTCCGGCCTCCCCGTCTTCCCTGAGCTCCCCGGCCTCC